>NW_027327374.1:0-13886 GCF_047675955.1 Chlorocebus sabaeus
AAAAATACTGCCTGAGACTGGGTAATTTATAGACAAAAGAAGTTTAATTGTCTTACAGTTCCTCAAGACTGGGGGCGTTTCTCAGGAAACTTACAAACATGGTGGAAGGCAAAGGGGAAACGAGGCACGTCTTACATGGGGGCAGGAGAGAGAGCAGGTGCAGGCGAAGCTGTCACTTTTAAACCATCAGATCTCAAGGGAACTCCCTCACTATCATGAGAACAGCATGGGGGAAACCATCCCCATGATCCAATCACCTCCCACCAGGTCGCTCCTCTGACACATGGGGATTACGATTTGAAATGAGACTTGGGTGGAGACACAGAGCCAAACCATATCACTTACCTTGGGGTGACTTGTGCCAATCATATTCAGACAATGGTGGGTTCCCATAAGCATGGACAGGACCACTTTCACCTACATAAGCAGGGTTCACTGGAGGGGAGACGAAGGAGACATTGCCGATTAGTCTCACCACACTAGACATTCCTGGCATGCAATAGTTATGATGTGCTAATAATGGTTCATAATGGCTAATAAGACTGAGACCTGATCTTTGAGGTTCTGACAGACTACTGATTAAGAACTTGGGTGGAAAACAGGACAAAACTTCAGTCTAGATCAATGGTTTTTCATTTGACTAAGCCATAGTTAAAAATAATTGTTGGCAAGGCGAGATAGCTCACGCCTGTAATCCCAGTGCTTTGGGAAGCCAAGGTGGGAGGATTACTTGAGCCCAAAAGTTCAAGACTATCCTGGGCAACATAATGAGACCCTGTCTCTAAAAAAAAATATATATATATATATATAAAAAAATATATGATATAAAAATAAAAATATATATTTTATAGCATATATCTTATATATTTTTATATTTATAATATAGTCATATATTTTTATGTTATATATAATCTATATTTTATGTTGTATAATATAAAAATAAATATGATGTATAAAAATATAATATTTATTATCTATGAATATATTTTAATATAAAATATATAATATAAAAATAAAATTACATTAAATATATATTAATATATATTTTAAGACAGGTTATCACTCTGTCACCTAGGCTGGAGTGCAGTGGTGCGATTTCAGCTCACTGCAGCGTTGACCTCCCAGGCTCAAGCAGTCCTCCCACCTCAGCCTCCTGAGTCGCTGGGACCACAAGCATGCACCACCATGCCTGGCTAATATTTTGTATTTTTTGTAGAGATGGGATTTCACCATGTTGTCCAGGCTGGTCTCGAACTTCTGGGCTCAAACGGTCTGCCAGCCTTGGCCTCTCAAAGTGTTGGGATTACAGGCATGAGTCATGGAGCCCAATAAAAAAAAAGTGTGCGTGCGTGTGTGTGTGTATATAATGGTTGCACTGAGATCCAGGACACACCTATACATATAGAACTGAAAAGCAAGTTTACAAAATAATTCTTTGTTTGACTATATAAACTGCACTGTAACATAGCCTTACACATAGCCTTACTCTAGTCCACTCTTTTTTTTTTTTTTTTTTTTGAGACTTGCTCTGTCACACAGGCTGGAGTGCAGTGCCGCAGTCTTGGCTCACTGCAACCTCTGCCTCCCGGGTTCAAGTGATTCTCCAGTCTCAGCCTCCCAAGTAGCTGGGAGAAATTGAGAAAATAGAGCACATTTTGATGGGGACAGTATGCAAAATTACATTGCAAGACGTTCTGGAGTTTCTTGCCTGGGAATCAACTCCTAGCCCTGTTACTTCCTAATTGTGCACCCCCTGGGTGTGTGTCTTAACAGCTCTGAGCTTCAATATCTTAGTCTTTAAAATAGGGATAATAGGCTGGGTGTGGTGGTTTATGCCTGTAATTTCAGCACTTTGGGAGGCCAAAGTGGGACGATCCCTTGAACACAGGAGTTCAGACCAGCTTGGGCAACATGGCATAACCCTGTCTCTGCAAAACATAAAAAAATTGGCTGGGCGTGGTGGTAGTGTGCCTGTAGTCCCAGCCACTCGGGAGGTGAAGGCTGCAGTGAGCTGAGATTGCACCACTGCACGCCAGCCTGTGCGACAGAGTGGGTGGTTTGTCTCAAAAATAAACAAATATATAGGAATAATAATAGGACCTTCACATACGATTGTTGAGGGGAATTGAATCAATGAACATATGTGAAATAATTAAATAATTCTAGAACATAGTAAATTCTAATATATATTAACTGTTGTAGTAGATTAATTGTTATTCAGCAAACATTACACTTCCCCTACCTTGACCACCTCCATTGATACTGGGCTGTCGTGTGACTTGCTTTTAACAATGGAATGTGGCAGAAGGGACAGTGTGCCAGTTCCAAGTCAAGGCTTTTAAAGATACCATGTGTTTCTGCTTGCCATTTTGAGCACTTTCAGCTTACGGCATGGGAAGACACTGCCCTAGGTCACTCACTGGTCCAAGAAGAGGGACACTAGAACTAAATAGAACCCATGATGTAGAGCCAAGCACAACAAACTCAGCCTAGTTCAGCCAAATGCCAACCAACTTTGCAGACCCATAAGAAATAAATGCTTGTTTATTGTACGACTCTGGATTTTTGGAGTTGTTTGTTATGCAGCATTCCTGTGTCAATAGCTAGCTGATACAACTCTTGCAGTTGTTGTTGATGTTATTAACTCAGCATTTTTCGAGCACCTACTGTGGGCCAGGCACTGTGACACTAGAAAGAGCACCTAGAGCCTTGGAGGGTACATAGATGAATATAGGTTCTCCTGAAGGAGTGAACACTTTATCAGGATTGGGTGACACTGGACAAGTGATTGCCAAGGGCTACAAACTTTGTCCTACAAAGGATCCTACAGAAGTGAGCTATACTGACCTGATTTTTTTGGTTTTTTTAAGTATTTTAACTTCCCATGTTCTATATAGCTTCGTGACCAGGAATCTGTTTGTGTTTGCGCTGATTCAACCTAGCACTAATGCAGGGTAAATAAGAGGTCAGGTTTTGGGTGGAGAGACGGGATTCAATCCTGGCTCTGTCAATTTAGTAAGTGAGTGACCTTGTGCATGTTTCTTTCTGAGCCTTAGTTTTCCCATCTGTTAAAACAGGGAGAGCAACAGTGCCTGCCTAAAAGGCAGTTGTACAGATTAAATGAGATAATGAAAGTCAAGTGCTGGACAGAGACTCCAGGGCATAGGAAACACTCAAGATTTGCTTGCAATTGCAAGTTCCACTTGCACTGGAGCAGTGCAGTGTGTCTCAATCGTGTTTCATTATCAGCCCCCTAAGCAGGGGAAACATTTTTTCCTCATTGCCATCCTCTAAGAAATTTTAATACCAAAGATATACTGTATCTGTTTACGTACTACATGTGTATCTCTGCTTTATACATCAAAAGAGTGAGATTGTTTTCTGGCCTTTCAAGAGCGGATATTCCCCCATTGGGATTTCTATTGCCCCAATGGAGGAATGCATGGAATAAAGGTTTGGAATAGCCCTGGGCTGGACAAGGGATGTCTGTGCTCCCCAAGGAATATTTTCTTTTTTTTTTTTTTTCTTTTTTGAGATGGAGTCTCGCTCTGTAGCCCAAGTTAGAGTGCAGTGGTGCGATCTCGGTTCACTGCCAGCTCCACCTCCCGGGTTCACGCCATTCTCCTGCCTCAGTCTCCCGAGTAGCTGGGACTACAGGCGCCCGCCACCTCGCCCGGCTAATTTTTTGCATTTTTAGTAGAGACGGGGTTTCATCGTGTTAGCCAGGATGGTCTCGATCTCTTGACCTTGTGATCCACCCGCCTCAGCCTCCCAAAGTGCTGGGATTACAGGCGTGAGCCACCGTGCCCGGCCAGGAATATTTTCTTTTCTTTTTCCTTCCTTCCTTCCTTCCTTCCTTCCTTCCTTCCTTCCTTCCTTCCTTCCTTCCTTCCTTCCTTCCTTCCCTCCCCCTCTCCCTCACCTCCCCCACTCTTTACCTTCCCTCCCCAATCTTCCCCTCCCCTCCCCTCCACTCCTTTTCTTTCCTTTCCTTTCCTTTCCTTTCCTTTCCTTTCCTTTCCTGTCCTGTCCTGTTCTGTTGTGTCCTGTCCTTTCTTTATTTGTGACAGGGTCTCGCTTTGTCACTCAGGCCACAGAGCAGTGGTACAATCAGGGCTCATTGCAGCTCAACCTCCCAGGCTCAAGTGATCCTCCTGTGTCAGTCTCCCAAGTAGCTGGGACCCCAGGTGTGTGCCACCATGCCGAGCTAATTTTTAAAATTAGGCCCGAAATGAAAATTTTCTGTGCTAACAGTCAGTATTTTCATTAGTACAGGGCTCTGCATCCTGTCCCCTCCTCTCTGCCTTCTTCCAAACCTTCCCCATCTACTCCTCAAGGCTCATCAATCCTCCATTTGCACCTCCCAGCACTTGGGTCTCTTGTTCTCTTCTTATTGGCTGAACACTTTCTCCCTTTTCTGACCTCCACAGGCTCCAAATTCCTTTAACATTGCCTGGCTTTTTTTTTTTTTCTTGTGCCATCAAATGGCTTCCTGGAACACGTCTTTTTTCCCTCCTGGAAAGTGAGAACTGTTCAGACTTGGCCCAGGCTGAAGCCTGTAATCCCAGTACTTTGGGAGGCCGAGACTGGAGGATTGCTTGAAGCCAGGAGTTCAAGACCAGCCTGGGCAACATAGCAAGACCCCATCTTTCTCAAGCATAAAAAAAGTGCCAGGCATGATGGCATGCAACTGCAGTCCCTGCTACTGGGGAGGCTGAGGTGGGAGGATTGCTTGAGCCTAGGAGTTCGAGGCTGCAGTGAGCTATGATCAGCCTGGGTGACAGAGCAGGACAGTCTTAAAAAAAAAAAAAAGAACTGTTAAAATTTTCTTTGCCTCCTGGAGCTAAGCATCTTACCTATACACACAACCAATTATGAGGACAACATGATTTTTCAAATATTAATAGTTTGCTTGCTAACTTTCTTTAGTCTGTTTTGTTTTGTTTTGTTTTTTTTTTAAATAGAGTCTTGCTCTATTGCCCAGGCTGGAGTGCAGTGGTGCGATCTTGGCTCACTGCAACCTCCGCCTCCTGGGTTCAAGTGATTCTTCTGCCTCAGCCTCCCAAGTAGCTGGCATTACAAGTGCCCTCCACTACACCTGGCTAATTTTTGTATTTTTAGTAGAGACGGGGTTTCACTACGTTGGCCAGGCTGGTCTCGAACTCCTGACCTCAGGTGATCTGCCTGCCTCGGCCTCCCAAAGTGCTGGGATTACAGGCGGGAGCCACCACACCCGGCCTTTTCTTTAGTATTGATGTAGTACTTTTGTTGATCTATTTAGACTTTAAATAACATGAGGGCAGAGCTACCTCTTAACTCCCTTTTCCCTCGGTAGGTTCTGAACACGTATGTGCTGATTGCCTGAATGCCTTTAGGATATGCTAAACTACAGGTGGCCACTGGCAGCTAACCAAAAATGTGATTTTGTTTGCCAAGATCACTGTTTTTACTTTTAAAAATTATTTTGGGACACATAAACATCAGGTTTCACATAAAACCCCAAATATATGGCTTCTGAAAAATATGAGGATCTCGCCACAGTGAGCCCACATTGCCACATAGCCACTGTGGACTGAGCTTCACCACCTCCAGCAGGCACAGGGGGCACAGGTCCCCATTTTCCATAACCCTTACCTGGCATTTTTTAAAATAATTGGTGACAATTAACTTGGCTTCTCTAAACACTGAATTCTCAACTTTTGTATGTAAAAAAAGGGTCCCTGAGATTGGAAGGATACACCAATTCTCCTATGGCCAAGTCTCCTTAATGACTGCACTCCTAAATCCACTGATTTTATTTTCTTCCCAAGATATGATCCTGGCTTAACAAATGCTCACCATAGCCATTTCCAGGAGCACCTGGCAGAGAGTGGCCATATGAGTTTGCCATCTCCATGGATGCCATTTCAATGCCTTCAGGGTAATCTTCATTCTCTCCCCAAAGGTTGCCCAAGGGGCCGTCACTCCTGTGATGAAACAAGGGCTGGATTGAAGATATTCTGCTGAGTGCCCTAAAATCCAAAATGATGGATCACTCTCCAACCAACAGTATAGTAAGGATTGTCATCCATCCATCCATCCATCCATCCATCCACCCATCCATGCATCCGTTCATGCATCCATCCATTCAATGATGTATTCATCCATTTATTTATCCATCCATCCATTTATCCATCCATACATTCAACCATCCATCTATCCATCCATGTATATCCATCCATTCAATCATGTATTTATCCATCCATTTATCCATTCATCCATCCATTCATCCATCCATTGATTCATCCATTTATCTATCTATCCATCCAGGTATCCATCCATTCATTCATGTATTCATCCGTCCATTTGCCATCCATCCGACCATGTATACATTCATCCATCCATGTATTCATCTATCCATCCATGTATCCATCCATTCATTAATATATTCATCCATCCATACATCCATTCCATTCCATTCCACAAATGCAGGCTAAGTGCCAACCCTGAGTTAGGCATGGGCTAGGAGGTGAGAATACAAAGAGGAAAACATAGGGTATCTGCCCTCAAGAAGCTCACAGTACAAGTTGGTACAGCTTCTTAGACACAGCTATGAACAATCATACTACAAGTAGAAACTGGTGAGTATCCGAAGACAGGCACAAGGAGTTTGGAGGAGAATTCTTGCTGAGAGTTTTGGGAGAAATCTGCGTGGAAAAGATGCATCTGAGCGGGAATTCGGAGGACACATTCATACATAGGGGGAGGGCATTCCAAGGATGAAGAACAGCATAAAAAAAGGTGTGAGGCCAGAAAGTGCTGAATATATAAAGGAAACGCTATGAAAATCAATTAATGAGTAATGATTCTCAATTTACTACATATACCAATTCCCAAGCCTCGTCCTGGAGAATTAAATCAGAAGTTCTGAAAGTTTGGCTGAGGCATCTGTATTATTTTTAAAGTTCCCCAGATAACTGGGTAACGCTAAGGATCAGCCGAAGTCAAGAACCACTGACCTACAGTATAGGGTCAAGGCAGGGGGCAGACAGGAGACTCAAGAGGAGATCAGTCAGGCTGGTCTTTGGCTGGCATCTTACATTAACATGACGTATCCTTATTCGTAAACGTTCTATAAGTGAAGTTGGGTGGCCTTTCTCCAAAGGCTATGGGGACCCACGGAAGATGAAAAGCAAAGGAGTGACAGGATCAAAGGTGGGCTTTGGAATGATGAATCAGGCAGTGGGTGATAAGACCAAGGAGGACATTTTCACCTGGTCCTGTTAACCCCACTATTTGGGTTCTAAAGACAACATGACTACTGCACACCCAAGACCTATATCCTTGTTCCTAGAGATAAACACAAGCCACCAGGTTTTTTTTTTTTAATCAAATTCGTAAATATTACTAGTAAAAACAGTAAATGCAAAATCAGACTCATGTTGGTTAAAACTTCACATGGTAAACATATTTACTGATTAAACCACAAACTGACTTTAAAAAATCACATCCGAGATTGGGCACAGTGGCCCGCGCCTGTAATTCCAGCACTTTGAGAGGCTGAGGCAAGCTTATCATTTGAGGTCAGTAGCTCAAGACCAGCCTGGCCAACATGGTGAAACTCTGTCTCTACTAAAAATACAAAAACTAGCTGGGCATGGTGGTGCATGCCTGTAATCCCAGCTGCTTGGGAGGCTGAGGCAGGAGAATCACTTGAACCTGAGAGACGGAGGTTGCAGTGAGCCGAGACTGAGCCACTGCACTCCAGCCTGGATGACAAAGTGAGACTCTGTCTCAAAAAAAAAAAAGAAAAAATTACATTTTGTTGGCAACATAAACGTGAAAAAACTTAACCCAGGAAAAATTAGATTTGGTAGAACTAAGTCACCCAGACTAATGCTGTCAGTGTCCAGAGTTGCATCTGGTAAAATTTGTCAAGGAAAGAAAATTGACAGAAGATCAAACTCTTTTAGACAAAATTTAGATCTATAGAATCTAAAGCTGGAAAAACTGGACTTGCTATTTAAAAATGGCCTTAGGCCAGGTGCAGTGGCTCACGCCTGTAATCCCAGCACTTTGGGAGGCCGAGGCAGGTTGATCACCCGAGGTCAGGAGTTTGAGAACAGCCTGACCAACATGGAGAAACCCTGTCTCCACTTAAAATACAAAATTAGCTGAGCGTGGTGGCGCAAGCCTGTAATCCCAGCTACTCAGGAGGCTGAGGTAAGAGAATCAATTGAACCCGGGAGGCGGAGGCTGTGGTGAGCCATGATCATGCCATTGCACTCCAGCCTGGGCAACAAGAGCGAAACTCCGTCCCAATAAATGAATAAATAAATAAATAACAATATAAAAGGCCGGGCGCGGTGGCTCAAGCCTGTAATCCCAGCACTTTGGGAGGCCGAGACGGGCGGATCACAAGGTCAGGAGATCGAGACCATCCTGGCTAACCCGGTGAAACCTCGTCTCTACTAAAAAATACAAAAAACTAGCCGGGCGAGGTGGCGGGCGCCTGTAGTCCCAGCTACTCGGAAGGCTGAGGCAGGAGAATGGCATGAACCCGGGAGGCAGAGCTTGCAGTGAGCTGAGATCTGGCCACTGTACTCCAGCCTGGGCGGCAGAGCCAGACTCCGTCTCAAAAAAAAAAAAAAAAAAAAAAAAACAATATAAAAAAACGGCCTTAAAGGAATACTGAAAATGGTGAAAATAATAATTGATAAAATTAGATTCAAATAGTGCAGATAATCAGTGAACCAAACCTGCAGTAAAGTTTTGGTGAAAAGTCATCAATTCTGACAATCTCAGTAAAATAGAAATAAAAGTGTAAAAATCAGAAGTGGTGCAAACATGGCCAGGCATGGTGGCTCATGCCTATAATCCCAGCAGGTGGGAGCCTTCTTCAAGACTAGCCTGGGCAACATGGCGAAACACCATCTCTACAAAAAAATAAAAAATTAGCCGGGCATAATAGGTGCACACCTGTAGTCCCAGCTACTTGGGAGGCTGAGGTGGGAGGATCAATTGAGTCCAGGAGGTTGAGGCTGTGGTGAGCTATGATTATGCCACTGCCCTCCAGCCTGGGTGACACAGCAAGACCCTGTCTCAAGAAAAAAGAAAAAAGAAAAAAAAAAACAATGACCCAAAAAACCAAAGAAGTGGTGCAAACATATTACACAAAAAACTAATTGACTTCATGGAGTTAGATCTCCAAAAGATTTTCTGGGTAACAATTCATTACTATTAATGTAATTTTGATTAAAGTGTTTGGATATGTGAGTGTCAAGCCTTAACCTTGTTGGCAATGTAGCAGGGTCAAAACAGTGTGGTTCTAGATGTCTTACAGGGATTGAATTAGGAAGAGGTGGGATAATGGGAAGGTGATCCAAGGAAGAGATGGTGAAAGATTAAGTTCAGGTAAGGGCTTGAAGCCTCAAACTGAGAGTCCATGGCCCAGGTGAGGTCTACAGATAGGTATGTGAGTTTCACCACAACTTCAGGTCATGGAAAGCATCATATATATCCCTAATCTAAACCACACCAACCAAATTCCATTGACTTAATGGTCCAGCACTCAGCCTACACTCCCAAAGAAGGGATATATACCTGAACTTACCCCCTGGTCATCTTTGGGGTCTCAGAAGAGTCATAATCATGACCATTCTCAGCATCTGAATAATCAGGTTCTCTCCAAGTGCTTGGCAAGTTCTGATTGTCCTCAGCGCCGGGATAGTCTGGCTCCCCAAAAAAGGGTGGAGAGTTAGGTTGAATGTCAGCGCCTGGGTAATCAGGCTTTCCCAGAGAGTCTGTGTACGGATTGATTCTAAAACTTGTATGTTCTAGATTCCTTCTGGAGCCTGGATGGTTCAAATTGGCTCTAGGTCCAGGATGATCAGAGTTGCTCTGAGCTCCAGGGTAGTCTGGTTCTAAGGAGCCAAAATGATCTGGATGTGTTCTGGAGCGTGCATAGTTTCCACTGCTGCTGGAGCCTGCAAAATCAGGATTTCGTTGAGATCCAAGGTAGTCTGGCTGTCTGGATGATGCTTGGTGGTATGGATGACTCTGAAATTCACTATAATCTGGCTCTGGTAGAGAGGTAGGATGGTCTGGGCTTGTTCTAGAGGCTGCAGAGTATGCATTGCTTCTGGTGCCAGAATAGTCTGGATTACTCAGAGATCCAGGATAATTTGGTTCTGCCAGAGACCCAGGATAGTCTGGATGTGTTCTGGAGGCTACAGAGTATGGATTGTTCCTGGGGCCAGGGTAGTCTGGATTGTTCAGAGGACTTGGAACATCTGGATAACCCTGAGTTTTCAAATACCCCTGCATACGGTTCTGAGACCCTGAATAGTCAGGGTAATCTGGGTAATCTGGGTCTTCCTCAGACCTGTTATTCCTGTAGTAGGCAGACATGTTGGTACGGACTCTTCACCTTGGAGTGGTAAACTGTCCCAGCATTTGCAATTACTCAGGGATCTTTTTTTTTTTCACCTGAAAAACAAGAAGAAAAGAAAAAGTCATATTTTTTTTCCCTTCCTTCCCTGCAGAGATTGCTGGTTATCTTCCAGTATCTGTTCTCCTTTCCTCCATAGTTGGGTACACAACTGCCTAGAATAAAGACTATGCTTCCAGCTTCTCTTGCACCAAGGTATGAACATGAGGGTGGTCAATGGGATGAGAGCAGCAGTGATACACGCAATTTCCAGGCTGTGCTATTAGAGGAAAGAAGTTATTCCTCCCTTTCTCCATCTTGCTTCCTGTGGGCCGGAATGCGGAAATGACGGTGCACCATCTTGGGTCTCACACACAAAGCCAAGACCTGCATTTGGAAAGAACGCACAACAGAGGAAAGGATGCCGAGTTGCTGGTGACTTCACAGAGCACAGCCATTGTATCAGCTCAGACTATCATGTGAGAGAGAAATAAAATTATCTTGTTTAAACCACTGTTTTTGTGGTCTTTAACACACGCAACTGAGCTTACATCTTGAACAATATATTCCCTTGGTTATGGGGGAGGGGACCAGTGAATCAAAGGATTGAAAGAAACAAGGACTTTTTGTGCTTTTTCATTACACTTGAGGTTCTAGGGTTCAAAGCATAAATTAATATGAGTGCATAAAAGAAGAATAGTTAATGGAAACTAGAGGACTGGCATACGTAGACAATTGCTATGACCCCTTCCAATTTGAAAATAAGATTGTATGAGCTCCATAAGCTCTGATCTACAGACCACAGCATACTTTTGTTAAATTTAGCCCAAAGCTACCTCCTAACATATTTTAAGTTTGGCCTAAAGAGTTCTCTGTACATAATGAACTGTGACCTAAGTGGAGGTGTCAACAGACTGTAACCTATTCTTGTACCAATCACTGAATTCGGCCAATCACAGGCAGCCAATTGTTCAAACTGTGTTCAAATAAGGCAAACGCTGAGCTGTAACCAATTCATTGTTCCTGTACCTCACTTCCATTTTTTCTACGTCACTTTCCTTTTCTTGTCCATAAATCTTCTTTGACCCAACATGTGGCAGCACCTAAGTCCCTAAGAACCTATTCTGGCTGGGGAGGCTGTCCCATTAGCAAATCATTCTTTGCTTGATTAAACTCTGTTACTTTTAATTTGTCTAAAGTTTTTCTTTTAACACTTTGAAATAAGAGGTGATGTAGTTTTAATTTTCTTTTCTTTTCTTTTTTTGAGATGGAGTCTCACTCTGTAGCCTAAGCTGGAGTGCAGTGGCACAATCTCGGCCCACTGCAACCTCTGCCTCCTGGCTTCAAGCAATTCTCCTGCCTCAGCCTCCTGAGTAGCTGGGATTACAAGTGTACACCACCACATCCAGCTAATTTTTGTGTTTTTAGTAGAGACAGGGTTTCACCATGTTGACCAGGCTGGTCTCCAACTCCTGACCTCAGGTGATCCACCCATCTCGGCCTCCCGAAATGCTTGGATTACACACATGAGCCACCATGCGTAGTTGATCTTTCTTTCTTTCTTTCTTTCTTTCTTTCTTTCTTTCTTTCTTTCTTTCTTTCTTTCTTTCTTTCTTTCTTTCTTTCTTTCTTTCTTTTCTTTCTTTCTTTCTTTCCTTCCTTCCTTCCTTCCTTCCTTCCTTCCTTCCTTCCTTCCTTCCTTCCTTCCTTCCTTCTCTCTCTCTCTCTCTTTCACAGGGTCTCTCTCTGTCACCCAGGCTGGAGTGCAATGGTACACATAGCTCACTGCAGCCTCAATCTCTTGGGACTCAAGCGATCCTCCCACCCTAGCCTCCCGAGTAGCTAGGACCACAAGCATGCATCACTATGCCCAGCTAATTTTTTCATTTTCTGTAGAGATGGGGTCTCCCTATGTTATTGCCCAGGTTGATCTTGAACTCCTGAGCTCAAGTGATCCTCCTGCCTCAGCCTCCCAAAGTGCTGGGATTACAGGTGTGAGCCACCACACCTGGCCTCCAGTGTTCATTTCTAAGTGTGCTGGATATCTGTTGTTTTTACTTGTCTACTACCCACTTCCCATTCTGTTGATATCAATGTCCTGAGTTTCCTCTGGGCATCATTCCCTCCCTTGCTCTTGGTCCAGGTGATACCGGAAGGGCTGATTGCACTCCTGACCGGCTGACCAGCTCCAGGATGGTCACGTGACTCAGGTGTCCACGATCCCTCTGGCCACAGGATTTGGCTCAAGAATGGGCATGTAAACCCAGTCAGTCCTCCAGGACCAGGACAAGGCTTACTGGGAAAGAGGTGCTCTTATTTCACTGAGGTGTCTAAGGGGGTAGAATATATACATAAGCCTGGAGCTTCCGATGTCATGTCAGAGGGAACAGAGAAAAAAAGTAATTAGTAGGGGGAAAATTTAAGGAAAGAATCGATAGAATTTGTTGGCTGATCCCATAGGGAAAGGGTGAGAAGGAAAATAAAAGACAAGCATATCTCCACAGTTTCAAGCCAGCATGATGAGATGAACAGTGATGTTTTTGAAAGAAGGAAGTAGAACATTTTTAAAGCTCAGCCAACTTTTACAAGTTTATCTCTCTGTAAATGACAAGGGTTAGACTTGAGTAATCAAAGCTAAGACAATATTAAATTTCTGCCAACACCTGCAGTCTCAGAATGTCTGTGTGCCAACCCTCGTCTATATTTCTCAGCATAGTTGACGTCTGTGTTTCATACTGTGTCCCTGCATGGCATCCATTTCTTGCTTTTGTGGTTAACATTTTTCCCCGGGTAACACCTCTCCCACACTGTCAGTCCCTGGGGGCCAGGTGTGGAATATGACCCCTCAGAATTATTTTCTTCCTGGAGACATTGATTCTGTCAGAGCATACGACCCAGTTAAATCCAGTGAGATTCAATTCTAGGAGTTTTATCAGAACTGTAGGGAAGAGAGAAGCTCTGTCTTCTGCTGGCCTTGGAGCTAGGATATTTTATTTTATTTTATTTTTTGAGACAGGTTCTCACTCTGCCATTCAGGCTGGAGTGCAGTGGCGTGATCACAGCTCAATGCAACCTCGACCTCCCAAGCTTAGGTGAGCCTCCTCCCTCAACCTTCTGAGTAGCTGGTACTACAGGTGTGCACCACCATACCTGGTTAATTTTTGTATTTTTATAGAGACAGGGTTTCTCTGGGTTGCCCAGGCTGGTTTCAAACTCCCGGGCTCAAGCGATCTGATCTCGGCTTGAGGTCAGATCCAAAGTGCTAGGATTGCAGGTGTTAGCCACTGCACCTGGCCAGAGTTAGGAAATTTTAGACCTGAAGCTGCCAGTGGTCACCAGTGGAGAAGGGCCTAAGAGTGATGCCAACAGGGAGGAGAACAGAACGAAGAGATAAACAGAAAGAGGAGCCAGATGTTGATGACATTGTTTAAACACCTGAATCCAGCCAGACCTGAAGGCAGCGGGACACTCAAGTCAT
>NW_027327375.1:0-13877 GCF_047675955.1 Chlorocebus sabaeus
TTCTCTTAATTCATCTCACAGAGTTAAATCTTTCCCTTCAAGAAGCCTTTCGCTAAGGCTGTTCTTGTGGAATTGGCAAAGGGATATTTGGAAGCCCATAGAGGGCTATGGTGAAAAGGGATATATCTTCCGTTCAAAACTGGAAAGAAGCTTTCTGAGAAACTACTCTGTGTTCTGTTAATTCATCTCACAGAGTTACATCTTTCCCTACAAGAAGCCTTTCGCTAAGGCTGTTCTTGTGGAATTGGCAAAGGGATATTTGTAGGCCTTAGAGGGCTATGGTGAAAAAGGAAATATCTTCCTTTGAAAACTGGAAAGAAGCTTTCTGAGAAACTGCTCTGTGTTCTGTTAATTCATCTCACAGAGTTACATGTTTCCCTTCAAGAAGCCTTTCGCTAAGGCTGTTCTTGTGGAATTGGCAAATGGATATTTGGAAGCCCATAGAGGGCAATGGTGAAAAAGGAAATATCTTCCGTTCAAAACTGGAAAGAAGCTTTCTGAGAAACTGCTCTGTGTTCTCTTAATTCATCTCACAGTGTTACATCTTTCCCTTCAAGAAGCCTTTCGCTAAGGCTGTTCTTGTGGAATTGGCAAAGGGATATTTGGAAGCCCATAGAGGGCTTTAGTGAAAAAGGAAATATCTTCCGTTCAAAACTTGAAAGAAGCTCTCTGAGAAACTGCTCTGTGTTCTGTTAATTCATCTCACAGAGTTACATCTTTCCCTTCAAGAATCCTTTCGCTAAGGCTGTTCTTGTGGAATTGGCAAAGGATATTTGGAAGCCCATAGAGGGCTATGGTGAAAAAGGAAATATCTTCCGTTGAAAACTGGAAAGAAGCTTTCTGAGAAACTGCTCTGTGTTCTGTTAATTCATCTCACAGAGTTACATCTTTCCCTTCAAGAAGCCTTTCGCTAAGGCTGTTCTTGTGGAATTGGCAAAGGGATACTTGGAGGCCCATAGAGGGCTATGGTGAAAAATGAAATATCTTCCGTTCAAAACTGGAAAGAAGCTCTCTGAAAAACTGCTCTGTGTTCTGTTAATTCATCTCACAGGGTTACATCTTTCCCTTCAAGAATCCTTTCGCTAAGGCTCTTCTTGTGGATTTGGAAAATGGATATTTGGAAGCCCTTAGAGGGCTATGGTGAAAAAGGAAATATCTTTCGTTCAAAACTGGAAAGAAGCTTTCTGAGAAACTGCCGTGTGTTCTGTTAATT
Source organism: Chlorocebus sabaeus (assembly GCF_047675955.1). Lineage (NCBI taxonomy): Eukaryota > Metazoa > Chordata > Mammalia > Primates > Cercopithecidae > Chlorocebus > Chlorocebus sabaeus. The sequence continues at coordinate 1,214 of NW_027327375.1, forward strand.
CATCTCACAGAGTTACATCTTTCCCTTCAAGAAGCCTTTCGCTAAAGCTGTTCTTGTGGAATTGTCAAAGGGATATTTGGAAGCCCATAGAGGGCTATGGTGAAAAAGGAAATATCTTCCGTTCAAAACTGGAAAGAAGCTTTCTAAGAAACTGCTCTGTGATCTGTTAATTCATCTCACAGAGTTACATCTTTCCCTTCAAGAAGCCTTTCGCTAAGGCTGTTCTTGTGGAATTGGCAAAGGGATATTTGGAAGCCCATAGAGGGCTATGGTGAAAAAGGAAATATCTTCCGTTCAAAACTAGAAAGAAGCTTTCTGAGAAACTGCTCTGTGTTCTGTTAATTCATCTCACAGAGTTACATCTTTCCCTTCAAGAAGCCTTTCGCTAAGGCTGTTCTTGTGGCATTGGCAAGGTGATATTTGGAAGCCCACAGAGGGCTATGGTGAAAAAGGAAATATCTTCCGTTCAAAACTGGAAAGAAGCTCTCTGCGAAACTGCTCTGTGTTCTGTTAATTCGTCTCACAGAGTTACATCTTTCCCTTCAAGAAGACCTTCGCTAAGGCTGTTCTTGTGGAAATGACAAAGGGATATTTGAAACCCTTAGAGGGCTATGGTGAAAAAGGAAATATCTTCCGTTCAAAACTGGAAAGAAGCTTTCTGAGAAACTGCTCTGTGTTCTGTAAATTCATCTCACCGAGATACATCTTTCCCTTCAAGAAGCCTTTCGCTAAGGCTGTTCTTGTGGAATTGGCAAAGGGATATTTGGAAGCCCATAGAGGGCTATGGTGAAAAAGGAAATATCTTCCGTTCAAAACTGGAAAGAAGCTTTCTGAGAAACTGCTCTGTGTTCTGTTAATTCATCTCACAGAGTTCCATCATAGCTTCAGGAAGCCTTTCGCTAAGGCTGTTCTTGTGGAATTGGCAAAGGGATATTTGGAAGCCCATAGAGGGCTATGGTGAAAAAAGATATATCTTCCGTTGAAAACTGGAAAGAAGCTTTCTGAGAAACTGCTCTGTGTTCTGTTAATTCATCTCACAGGGTTACATCTTTCCCTTCAAGAAGCCTTTCGCTAAGGCTGTTCTTCTGGAATTGGCAAAGGGATATTTGGATCCCCATAGAGGGCTATGGTGAAAAAGGAAATATCTTCCGTTCAAAACTGGAAAGAAGCTTTCTGAGAAACTGCTCTGTGTTCTGTTAATTCATCTCACAGAGTTACATCTTTCCCTTCAAGAAGCCTTTCGCTAAGGCTGTTCTTGTGGAATTGACAAAGGGATACTTGGAGGCCCATAGAGGGCTATGGTGAATAATGAAATATCTTCCGTTCAAAACTGGAAAGGAGCTCTCTGAGAAACTGCTCTGTGTTCGGTTAATTCATCTCACAGAGTTACATCTTTCCCTTCAAGAATCCTTTCGCTAATTCTGTTCTTGTGGAATTGGCAAAGGGATATTTGGAAGCCCATAGAGGGCTATGGCGGATAAGAAAATATCTTCCCTTCAAAACTGGTAAAAAGCTTTCTGAGAAACTGCTCTGTTTTCTGTTAATTCATCTCACAGAGTTACATCTTTCCCTTCAAGAAGCCTTTCGCTAAGGCTGTTCTTGTGGAATTGGCAATGTGATATTTGGAAGCCCATAGAGGGCTATGGTGAAAAAGGAAATAACTTCCGTTCAAAACTGGAAAGAAGCTCTCTGAGAAACTGCTCTGTGTTCTGTTAATTCATCTCAGAGTTACATCTTTCCCTTCAAGAAGCCTTTCGCTAAGTCTGTTCTTGTGGAATTGGCAAAGGGATATTTGGAAACCCATAGAGGGCTACTGTGAAAACGGAAATATCTTCCGTTGAAAACTGGAAAGAAGCTTTCTGAGAAACTGCTCTGTGTTCTCTTAATTCATCTCACAGAGTTAAATCTTTCCCTTCAAGAAGCCTTTCGCTAAGGCTGTTCTTGTGGAATTGGCAAAGGGATATTTGGAAGCCCATAGAGGGCTATGGTGAAAAGGGATATATCTTCCGTTCAAAACTGGAAAGAAGCTTTCTGAGAAACTGCTCTGTGTTCTGTTAATTCATCTCACAGAGTTACATCTTTCCCTTCAAGAAGCCTTTCGCTAAGGCTGTTCTTGTGGAATTGGCAAAGGGATATTTGGAAGCCCATAGAGGGCTATGGTGAAAAAGGAAATATCTTCCGTTCAAAACTGGAAAGAAGCTTTCTGAGAAACTGCTCTGTGTTCTGTTAATTCATCTCACAGAGTTCCATCATAGCTTCAGGAAGCCTTTCGCTAAGGCTGTTCTTGTGGAATTGGCAAAGGGATATTTGGAAGCCCATAGAGGGCTACTGTGAAAACGGAAATATCTTCCGTTGAAAACTGGAAAGAAGCTTTCTGAGAAACTGCTCTGTGTTCTCTTAATTCATCTCACAGAGTTAAATCTTTCCCTTCAAGAAGCCTTTCGCTAAGGCTGTTCTTGTGGAATTGGCAAAGGGATATTTGGAAGCCCATAGAGGGCTATGGTGAAAAGGGATATATCTTCCGTTCAAAACTGGAAAGAAGCTTTCTGAGAAACTGCTCTGTGTTCTGTTAATTCATCTCACAGAGTTACATCTTTCCCTTCAAGAAGCCTTTCGCTAAGGCTGTTCTTGTGGAATTGGCAAAGTGATATTTGGAGGCCTTAGAGGTCTATGGTGAAAAATTAAATATCTTCCGTTGAAAACTGGAAAGAAGCTTTCTGAGAAACTGCTCTGTGTTCTGTTAATTCATCTCACAGAGTTACATGTTTCCCTTCAAGAAGCCTTTCGCTAAGGCTGTTCTTGTGGAATTGGCAAATGGATATTTGGAAGCCCATAGAGGGCAATGGTGAAAAAGGAAATATCTTCCGTTCAAAACTGGAAAGAAGCTTTCTGAGAAACTGCTCTGTGTTCTCTTAATTCATCTCACAGACTTACATCTTTCCCTTCAAGAAGCCTTTCGCTAAGGCTGTTCTTGTGGAATTGTCAAAGGGATATTTGGAAGCCCATAGAGGGCTATGGTGAAAAAGGAAATATCTTCCGTTCAAAACTGGAAAGAAGCTTTCTAAGAAACTGCTCTGTGATCTGTTAATTCATCTCACAGAGTTACATCTTTCCCTTCAAGAAGCCTTTCGCTAAGGCTGTTCTTGTGGAATTGGCAAAGGGATATTTGGAAGCCCATAGAGGGCTATGGTGAAAAAGGAAATATCTTCCGTTCAAAACTAGAAAGAAGCTTTCTGAGAAACTGCTCTGTGTTCTGTTAATTCATCTCACAGAGTTACATCTTTCCCTTCAAGAAGCCTTTCGCTAAGGCTGTTCTTGTGGCATTGGCAAGGTGATATTTGGAAGCCCACAGAGGGCTATGGTGAAAAAGGAAATATCTTCCGTTCAAAACTGGAAAGAAGCTCTCTGCGAAACTGCTCTGTGTTCTGTTAATTCGTCTCACAGAGTTACATCTTTCCCTTCAAGAAGACCTTCGCTAAGGCTGTTCTTGTGGAATTGACAAAGGGATATTTGAAACCCTTAGAGGGCTATGGTGAAAAAGGAAATATCTTCCGTTCAAAACTGGAAAGAAGCTTTCTGAGAAACTGCTCTGTGTTCTGTAAATTCATCTCACCGAGATACATCTTTCCCTTCAAGAAGCCTTTCGCTAAGGCTGTTCTTGTGGAATTGGCAAAGGGATATTTGGAAGCCCATAGAGGGCTATGGTGAAAAAGGAAATATCTTCCGTTCAAAACTGGAAAGAAGCTTTCTGAGAAACTGCTCTGTGTTCTGTTAATTCATCTCACAGAGTTCCATCATAGCTTCAGGAAGCCTTTCGCTAAGGCTGTTCTTGTGGAATTGGCAAAGGGATATTTGGAAGCCCATAGAGGGCTACTGTGAAAACGGAAATATCTTCCGTTGAAAACTGGAAAGAAGCTTTCTGAGAAACTGCTCTGTGTTCTCTTAATTCATCTCACAGAGTTAAATCTTTCCCTTCAAGAAGCCTTTCGCTAAGGCTGTTCTTGTGGAATTGGCAAAGGGATATTTGGAAGCCCATAGAGGGCTATGGTGAAAAGGGATATATCTTCCGTTCAAAACTGGAAAGAAGCTTTCTGAGAAACTGCTCTGTGTTCTGTTAATTCATCTCACAGAGTTACATCTTTCCCTTCAAGAAGCCTTTCGCTAAGGCTGTTCTTGTGGAATTGGCAAAGTGATATTTGGAGGCCTTAGAGGTCTATGGTGAAAAATTAAATATCTTCCGTTGAAAACTGGAAAGAAGCTTTCTGAGAAACTGCTCTGTGTTCTGTTAATTCATCTCACAGAGTTACATGTTTCCCTTCAAGAAGCCTTTCGCTAAGGCTGTTCTTGTGGAATTGGCAAATGGATATTTGGAAGCCCATAGAGGGCAATGGTGAAAAAGGAAATATCTTCCGTTCAAAACTGGAAAGAAGCTTTCTGAGAAACTGCTCTGTGTTCTCTTAATTCATCTCACAGACTTACATCTTTCCCTTCAAGAAGCCTTTCGCTAAGGCTGTTCTTGTGGAATTGGCAAAGGGATATTTGGAAGCCCATAGAGGGCTTTAGTGAAAAAGGAAATATCTTCCGTTCAAAACTGGAAAGAAGCTCTCTGAGAAACTGCTCTGTGTTCTGTTAATTCATCTCACAGAGTTACATCTTTCCCTTCAAGAAGCCTTTCGCTAAGGCTGTTCTTGTGGAATTGGCAAAGGATATTTGGAAGCCCATAGAGGGCTATGGTGAAAAAGGAAATATCTTCCGTTGAAAACTGGAAAGAAGCTTTCTGAGAAACTGCTCTGTGTTCTGTTAATTCATCTCACAGAGTTACATCTTTCCCTTCAAGAAGCCTTTCGCTAAGGCTGTTCTTGTGGAATTGGCAAAGGGATATTTGGAAGCCCATAGAGGGCTATGGTGAAAAAGGAAATATCTTCCGTTCAAAACTGGAAAGAAGCTTTCTGAGAAACTGCTCTGTGTTGTGTTAATTCATCTCACAGAGTTACATCTTTCCCTTCAAGAAGCCTTTCGCTAAGGCTGTTCTTGTGGAATTGGCAAAGGGATACTTGGAAGCCCATAGAGGGCTATGGTGAAAAATAAAATATCTTCCGTTCAAAACTGGAAAGAAGCTCTCTGAGTAACTGCTCTGTGTTCTGTTAATTCATCTCACAGAGTTACATCTTTCCCTTCAAGAAGCCTTTCGCTAAGGCTGTTCTTGTGGAATTGGCAAAGGGATATTTGGAAGACCTTAGAGGGCTATGGTGAAAAAGGAAATATCTTTCATTCAAAACTGGAAAGATGCTTTCTGAGAAACTGCTCTGTGTTCTGTTAATTCATCTCACAGAGTTACATCTTTCCCTTCATGAAGCCTTTCGCTAAAGCTGTTCTTGTGGAATTGGCAAAGGGATATTTGGAAGCCCATAGAGGGCTATGGTGAAAAAGGAAATATCTTCCGTTCAAAACTGGAAAGAAGCTTTCTAAGAAACTGCTCTGTGATCTGTTAATTCATCTCATAGAGTTACATCTTTCCCTTCAAGAAGCCTTTCGCTAAGGCTGTTCATGTGGAATTGGCAAAGGGATATTTGGAAGCCCATAGAGGGCTATGGTGAAAAAGGAAATATCTTCCCTTCAAAACTAGAAAGAAGCTTTCTGAGAAACTGCTCTGTTTTCTGTTAATTCATCTGACAGAGTTACATCTTTCCCTTCAAGAAGCCTTTCGCTAAGGCTGTTCTTGTGGAATTGGCAATGTGATATTTGGAAGCCCATAGAGGGCTATGGTGAAAAAGGAAATATCTTCCGTTCAAAACTGGAAAGAAGCTCTCTGAGAAACTGCTCTGTGTTCTGTTAATTCATCTCACAGAGTTACATCTTTCCCTTCAAGAAGCCTTTCGCTAAGTCTGTTCTTGTGGAATTGGCAAAGGGATATTTGGAAACCCATAGAGGGCTACTGTGAAAACGGAAATATCTTCCGTTGAAAACTGGAAAGAAGCTTTCTGAGAAACTGCTCTGTGTTCTCTTAATTCATCTCACAGAGTTAAATCTTTCCCTTCAAGAAGCCTTTCGCTAAGGCTGTTCTTGTGGAATTGGCAAAGGGATATTTGGAAGCCCATAGAGGGCTATGGTGAAAAGGGATATATCTTCCGTTCAAAACTGGAAAGAAGCTTTCTGAGAAACTGCTCTGTGTTCTGTTAATTCATCTCACAGAGTTACATCTTTCCCTACAAGAAGCCTTTCGCTAAGGCTGTTCTTGTGGAATTGGCAAAGGGATATTTGTAGGCCTTAGAGGGCTATGGTGAAAAAGGAAATATCTTCCTTTGAAAACTGGAAAGAAGCTTTCTGAGAAACTGCTCTGTGTTCTGTTAATTCATCTCACAGAGTTACATGTTTCCCTTCAAGAAGCCTTTCGCTAAGGCTGTTCTTGTGGAATTGGCAAATGGATATTTGGAAGCCCATAGAGGGCAATGGTGAAAAAGGAAATATCTTCCGTTCAAAACTGGAAAGAAGCTTTCTGAGAAATTGCTCTGTGTTCTCTTAATTCATCTCACAGTGTTACATCTTTCCCTTCAAGAAGCCTTTCGCTAAGGCTGTTCTTGTGGAATTGGCAAAGGGATATTTGGAAGCCCATAGAGGGCTTTAGTGAAAAAGGAAATATCTTCCGTTCAAAACTTGAAAGAAGCTCTCTGAGAAACTGCTCTGTGTTCTGTTAATTCATCTCACAGAGTTACATCTTTCCCTTCAAGAATCCTTTCGCTAAGGCTGTTCTTGTGGAATTGGCAAAGGATATTTGGAAGCCCATAGAGGGCTATGGTGAAAAAGGAAATATCTTCCGTTGAAAACTGGAAAGAAGCTTTCTGAGAAACTGCTCTGTGTTCTGTTAATTCATCTCACAGAGTTACATCTTTCCCTTCAAGAAGCCTTTCGCTAAGGCTGTTCTTGTGGAATTGGCAAAGGGATACTTGGAGGCCCATAGAGGGCTATGGTGAAAAATGAAATATCTTCCGTTCAAAACTGGAAAGAAGCTCTCTGAAAAACTGCTCTGTGTTCTGTTAATTCATCTCACAGGGTTACATCTTTCCCTTCAAGAATCCTTTCGCTAAGGCTCTTCTTGTGGATTTGGAAAATGGATATTTGGAAGCCCTTAGAGGGCTATGGTGAAAAAGGAAATATCTTTCGTTCAAAACTGGAAAGAAGCTTTCTGAGAAACTGCCGTGTGTTCTGTTAATTCATCTCACAGAGTTACATCTTTCCCTTCAAGAAGCCTTTCGCTAAAGCTGTTCTTGTGGAATTGTCAAAGGGATATTTGGAAGCCCATAGAGGGCTATGGTGAAAAAGGAAATATCTTCCGTTCAAAACTGGAAAGAAGCTTTCTAAGAAACTGCTCTGTGATCTGTTAATTCATCTCACAGAGTTACATCTTTCCCTTCAAGAAGCCTTTCGCTAAGGCTGTTCTTGTGGAATTGGCAAAGGGATATTTGGAAGCCCATAGAGGGCTATGGTGAAAAAGGAAATATCTTCCGTTCAAAACTAGAAAGAAGCTTTCTGAGAAACTGCTCTGTGTTCTGTTAATTCATCTCACAGAGTTACATCTTTCCCTTCAAGAAGCCTTTCGCTAAGGCTGTTCTTGTGGCATTGGCAAGGTGATATTTGGAAGCCCACAGAGGGCTATGGTGAAAAAGGAAATATCTTCCGTTCAAAACTGGAAAGAAGCTCTCTGCGAAACTGCTCTGTGTTCTGTTAATTCGTCTCACAGAGTTACATCTTTCCCTTCAAGAAGACCTTCGCTAAGGCTGTTCTTGTGGAAATGACAAAGGGATATTTGAAACCCTTAGAGGGCTATGGTGAAAAAGGAAATATCTTCCGTTCAAAACTGGAAAGAAGCTTTCTGAGAAACTGCTCTGTGTTCTGTAAATTCATCTCACCGAGATACATCTTTCCCTTCAAGAAGCCTTTCGCTAAGGCTGTTCTTGTGGAATTGGCAAAGGGATATTTGGAAGCCCATAGAGGGCTATGGTGAAAAAGGAAATATCTTCCGTTGAAAACTGGAAAGAAGCTTTCTGAGAAACTGCTCTGTGTTCTGTTAATTCATCTCACAGAGTTCCATCATAGCTTCAGGAAGCCTTTCGCTAAGGCTGTTCTTGTGGAATTGGCAAAGGGATATTTGGAAGCCCATAGAGGGCTATGGTGAAAAAAGATATATCTTCCGTTGAAAACTGGAAAGAAGCTTTCTGAGAAACTGCTCTGTGTTCTGTTAATTCATCTCACAGGGTTACATCTTTCCCTTCAAGAAGCCTTTCGCTAAGGCTGTTCTTCTGGAATTGGCAAAGGGATATTTGGATCCCCATAGAGGGCTATGGTGAAAAAGGAAATATCTTCCGTTCAAAACTGGAAAGAAGCTTTCTGAGAAACTGCTCTGTGTTCTGTTAATTCATCTCACAGAGTTACATCTTTCCCTTCAAGAAGCCTTTCGCTAAGGCTGTTCTTGTGGAATTGACAAAGGGATACTTGGAGGCCCATAGAGGGCTATGGTGAATAATGAAATATCTTCCGTTCAAAACTGGAAAGGAGCTCTCTGAGAAACTGCTCTGTGTTCGGTTAATTCATCTCACAGAGTTACATCTTTCCCTTCAAGAATCCTTTCGCTAATTCTGTTCTTGTGGAATTGGCAAAGGGATATTTGGAAGCCCATAGAGGGCTATGGCGGATAAGAAAATATCTTCCCTTCAAAACTGGTAAAAAGCTTTCTGAGAAACTGCTCTGTGTTCTGTTAATTCATCTCACAGAGTTACATCTTTCCCTTCAAGAAGCCTTTCGCTAAGGCTGTTCTTGTGGAATTGGCAAAGGGATATTTGGAAGCCCATAGAGCGCTACGGCGAAAAAGGAAATATCTTCCGTTCAAAACTGGAAAGAATCTTTCGGAGAAACTGCTCTGTGTTCTCTTAATTCATCTCATAGAGTTACATCTTTTCCTTCAAGAAGCCTTTCGCTAAGGCTGTTCTTCTGGAATTGGCAAAGGGATATTTGGAAGCCCATTGAGGGCTATAGTGAAAAAGGAAATATCTTCCGTTCAAAACTGCAAAGAAGCTCTCTGAGTAACTGCTCTGTGTTCTGTTAATTCATCTCACAGAGTTACATCTTTCCCTTCAAGAAGCCTTTCGCTAAGGCTGTTCTTGTGGAATTGGCAAAGGGATATTTGGAAGCCCTTAGAGGGCTATGGTGAAAAAGGAAATATCTTTCGTTCAAAACTGGAAAGAAGCTTTCTGAGAAACTGCTCTGTGTTCTGTTAATTCATCTCACAGAGTTACGTCTTTCCCTTCATGAAGCCTTTCGCTAAAGCTGTTCTTGTGGAATTGGCAAAGGGATATTTGGAAGCCCATAGAGGGCTATGGTGAAAAAGGAAATATCTTCCGTTCAAAACTGGAAAGAAGCTTTCTAAGAAACTGCTCTGTGATCTGTTAATTCATCTCACAGAGTTACATCTTTCCCTTCAAGAAGCCTTTCGCTAAGGCTGTTCATGTGGAATTGGCAAAGGGATATTTGGAAGCCCATAGAGGGCTATGGTGAAAAAGGAAATATCTTCCCTTCAAAACTAGAAAGAAGCTTTCTGAGAAACTGCTCTGTTTTCTGTTAATTCATCTCACAGAGTTACATCTTTCCCTTCAAGAAGCCTTTCGCTAAGGCTGTTCTTGTGGAATTGGCAAAGGGATATTTGGAAGACCATAGAGGGATATGGTGAGAAAGGAAATATCTTCCGTTCAAAATTGGAAAGAAGCTTTCTGAGAAACTGCTTTGTGTTTTGTTAATTGATCTCATAGAGTTACATATTTCCCTTCAAGAAGCCTTTCGCTAAGGCTGTTCTTGTGGAATTGGCAAAGGGATACTTGGAAGCCCATAGAGGGCTATGGTGAAAAAGGAAATATCTTCCGTTGAAAACTGCAAATAAGCTTTCTGAGAAACTGCTCTGTGCTCTGTTAATTCATCTCACAGAGTTATATCTTTCCCTTCAAGAAGCCTTTCGCTAAGGCTGTTTTTGTGGAATTGGCAAAGGGATATTTGGAAGCCCATAGAGGGCTATGGTGAAAAAGGAAATATCTTCCGTTCAAAACTGGAAAGAAGCTTTCTGAGAAACTGCTCTGTGTTCTGTTAATTCATTTCACAGAGTTACATCTTTCCCTTCAAAAAGCCTTTCGCTAAGGCTGTTCCTGTGGAATTGGAAAAGGGATATTTGGAACCCCATAGAGGGCTATATTGAAAAAACAAATATCTTCCGTTCAACACTGGAAAGAAGCTTTCTGAGAAACTGCTCTGTGTTCTGTTAATTCATCTCACAGAGTTTCATCTTTCCCTTCAAGAAGCCTTTCGCTAAGGCTGTTCTTGTGGAATTGGCAAAGGGATATTTGGAAGCCCTTAGAGGGCTATGGCGGAAAAGGAAATATCTTCCCTTCAAAACTGGAAAGAAGCTTTCTGAGAAACTGCTCTGTGTTCTCTTAATTCGTCTCACAGAGTTACATCTTTCAATTCAAGAAGCCTTTCGCTAAGGCTGTTCTTGTGGAATTGGCAAAGGGATATTTGGAAGCCCTTAGAGGGCTATGGTGAAAAAGGAAATATCTTCCGTTCAAAACTGGAAAGAAGCTTTCTGAGAAACTGCTCTGTGTACTGTTAATTCATCTCACAGAGTTACATCTTTCCCTTCAAGAAGCCTTTCGCTAAGGCTGTTCTTGTGGAATTGGCAAAGGGATATTTGGAAGCCCATAGAGTTCTATATTGAATACAGAAATATCTTCCGTTCAAAACTGGAAAGAAGCTTTCTGAGAAACTGCTCTGTGTTCTCTTAATTCATCTCACAGAGTTACATCTTTCCCTTCAAGAAGCCTTTCGCTAAGGCTGTTCTTGTGGAATTGGCAAAGGGATATTTGGAAGCCCATTGAGGGCTATAGTGAAAAAGGAAATATCTTCCGTTCAAAACTGCAAAGAAGCTTTCTGAGAAACTGCTCTGTGTTCTGTTAATTCATTTCACAGAGTTCCATGTTTCCCTTCAAAAAGCCTTTCGCTAAGGCTGTTCCTGTGGAATTGGAAAAGGGATATTTGGAAACCCACAGGGGGCTATATTGAAAAAAGAAATATCTTCCGTTCAAAACTGGAAAGAAGCTTTCCGAGAAACTGCTCTGTGTTCTGTTATTTCATCTCACAGAGTTACGTCTTTCCCTTCAAGAAGCCTTTCACTAAGGCTGTTCATGTGGAATTGGCAAAGGATATTTGGAAGCCCATAGAGGGCTATGGTGAAAAAGGAAATATCTTCCCTTCAAAACTAGAAAGAAGCTTTCTGAGAAACTGCTCTGTTTTCTGTTAATTCATCTCACAGAGTTACATCTTTCCCTTCAAGAAGCCTTTCGCTAAGGCTGTTCTTTTGTATTTGGAAAAGGGATATTTGGAAGCCCACAGAGGGCTATGTTGAAAAAGGAAATATCTTCCGTTGAAAACCGGAAAGAAGCTTTCTGAGAAACTGCTCTGTGTACTGTTAATTCAACTCACAGAGTTACATCTTTCCCTTAAAGAAGCCTTTCGTTAAGGCTGTTCTTTTGTATTTGGAAAAGGGATATTTGGAAGCCCACAGAGGGCTATGTTGAAAAAGGAAATATCTTCCGTTGAAAACCGGAAAGAAGCTTTCTGAGAAACTTCTCTGTGTTCTGTTAATTCATCTCACAGAGTTACATCTTTCCCTTCAAGAAGCCTTTCGCTAAGGCTGTTCTTGTGGAATTGGCAAAGGGATATTTGGAAGGCCATAGAGGGATATGGTGAGAAAGGAAATATCTTCCGTTCAAAATTGGAAAGAAGCTTTCTGAGAAACTGCTTTGTGTTTTGTTAATTGATCTCATAGAGTTACATCTTTCCCTTCAAGAAACCGTTCGCTAAGGCTGTTCTTGTGGAATTGGCAAAGGGATACTTGGAGGCCCATAGAGGGCTATGGTGAAAAATGAAATATCTTCCGATTAAAACTGGAAAGAAGCTCTCTGAGAAACTGCTCTGTGTTCTGTTAATTCATCTCACAGAGTTACATCTTTCCCTTCAAGAAGCCTTTCGCTAAAGCTGTTCTTGTGGAATTGTCAAAGGGATATTTGGAAGCCCATAGAGGGCTATGGTGAAAAAGGAAATATCTTCCGTTCAAAACTGGAAAGAAGCTTTCTAAGAAACTGCTCTGTGATCTGTTAATTCATCTCACAGAGTTACATCTTTCCCTTCAAGAAGCCTTTCGCTAAGGCTGTTCTTGTGGAATTGGCAAAGGGATATTTGGAAGCCCATAGAGGGCTATGGTGAAAAAAGATATATCTTCCGTTGAAAACTGGAAAGAAGCTTTCTGAGAAACTGCTCTGTGTTCTGTTAATTCATCTCACAGGGTTACATCTTTCCCTTCAAGAAGCCTTTCGCTAAGGCTGTTCTTCTGGAATTGGCAAAGGGATATTTGGATCCCCATAGAGGGCTATGGTGAAAAAGGAAATATCTTCCGTTCAAAACTGGAAAGAAGCTTTCTGAGAAACTGCTCTGTGTTCTGTTAATTCATCTCACAGAGTTACATCTTTCCCTTCAAGAAGCCTTTCGCTAAGGCTGTTCTTGTGGAATTGACAAAGGGATACTTGGAGGCCCATAGAGGGCTATGGTGAAAAATGAAATATCTTCCGTT
>NW_027327376.1:0-13844 GCF_047675955.1 Chlorocebus sabaeus
AAGACTCTTCTTGTGGAATTTTCAAAGTAATATTTGGAATTCCATAGAGGGCTACAGTGAAAAAGAAAATATCTTCAGTTAAAAACAGGAAAGGAGCTTTCTGAGAAACTGCTTTGTATTCTGTTAATTCATCTCACAGAGTTACAGCTTTCCCCTCAAGAGGCCTTTCGCTAAGACTGTTCTTGTGGAATTTGCAAAGTGATATTTGGAAGCCCATAGAGGGCTATGGTGAAAAAGGAATTCTCTTCTGTTAAAAACTGGAAAGAAGCTTTCTGAGAAACGGTTTTGTGTTCTCTTAATTCATCTCACAGAGTTACAGCTTTAACCTCAAGAAGCCGTTCTTTAAGACTCTTCTTGTGGAATTTACAAAGTGATATTTGGAAGCCCATAGAGGGCTATGGTGAAAAAGGAAATATCTTCAGTTAAAAACTGGAAAGGAGCTTTCTGAGAAACTGCTTTGTATTCTGTTAATTCATCTCACAGAGTTACAGCTTTCCCCTCAAGAAGCCTTTCGCTAAGACTGTTCTTTAGGAATTTGCAAAGTGATATTTGGAAGCCCATAGAGGTCTATGGTTAAAAAGGACATATCTTCCGTTAAAAACTGGAAAGAAGCTCTCTGAGAAACGGCTTGGTGTACTCTTAATTCATCTCACATAGTTGCAGCTTTCCCCTCAAGAAGCCGTTCGCTAAGACTCTTCTTGTGGAATTTACAAAGTGATATTTGGAAGCCCATAGAGGGCTATGGTGAAAAAGGCAATATCCTAAGACAAAAAGAGAAAAGAAGCTTTCTGAGGAACTGATTTGTGTTTTGTTAATTCATCTCACAGAGTTATAGCTTTCCTCTCAAGAAGCCTTTCACTAAGACTCTTCTTGTGGAATTTGCAAAGTGATATTTGGAAGCCCTTATAGGGCTACGGTGTTAAAGGAAGTATCTTCAGTCAAAAAATTGGAAAGAAGTTTTATGAGAAACTGCATTATGTTCTGTTAATTAATCTCACAGAGTTACAGCTTTCCACTCAAGAAACCTTTCGCTAAGCCTGTTCTTGTGGAATTTGCAAAGTGATATTTGGAAGCCCATAGAGGGCTACGGAGAAAAAGGAAATATATTCAGTTAAGAACTGGAAAGAAGTTTCTGAGAAACGAACTTGTGTTCTCTTAATTCATCTCACAGAGTTACAGCTTTCCCCTCAAGAAGCCTTTCGCTAATAGAGTTCTTGTGGAATTTAAAAAGTGATATTTGGAAGAACATAGAGAGCTGTGGTGAAAAAGGAAATATCCTAAGATAAAAACTGGAAAGAAGCCTTTTGAGAAACTGCTTTGTGTTCTGTTAATTCATCTCACAGTGTTACAGCTTTCCCCTCAAGAAGCCTTTCGCTAAGAGGCTTTTTGTGGAATTTAAAAAGTGATATTTGGAAGCCCATAGAGAGCTGTGGTGAAAAAGGAAATATCCTAAGATAAAAACTGAAAAGAAGCCTTTTGAGAAACTGCTTTGTGTTGTGTTAATTCATCTCACAGAGTTACAGCTTTCCCCTCAAGAAGCCTTTCGGTAAGACAGTTCTTGTGGAAGTTTCAAAATGATATTTGGAAGCCCATAGAGGGCTAGGGTGAAAAAGGAAATCTCTTCAGTTAAAAACTGGAAAGAAGCTTTTTGAGAGACTGCATTGTGTTCTGCTAATGCATCTCACTGAGTTACAGCTCTCCCCTGAAAAAGCCTCTCGGTAAGACTGTTCTTGTGGAATTTGCAGAGTGATATTTGGAAGCCCCTAGAGGTCTATGGTAAATTAGAAATATCTTCAGTTAAAAACTGGAAAGAAGCTTTCTGAGAAACTGCTTTGTGTTCTGTGAATTCATCTCACAGAGTTACAGCTTTCCCCTCAAGAAGCCTTTTGCTAAGACTGTTCTTGTGGAATTTCCACAGTGATATTTGGAAGCCCATAGAAGGCTATGGTGAAAAAGGAAATATCTTCTTTGAAAAACTGGAAAGAAACTTTCTCAGAAACTGCGTTGTGTTCCGTTAATACATCTCACAGAGTTACAGCTTTCCCCTCAAGAAGCCTTTCGCTAAGACTGTTCTTTAGGAATTTGCAAAGTGATATTTGGAAGCCCATAGAGGTCTATGGTTAAAAAGGACATCTCTTCCGTTAAAAACTGGAAAGAAGCTCTCTGAGAAACGGCTTGGTGTACTCTTAATTCATCTCACATAGTTGCAGCTTTCCCCTCAAGAAGCCGTTCGCTATGACTCTTCTTGTGGAATTTACAAAGTGATATTTGGAAGCCCATAGAGGGCTATGGTGAAAAAGGCAATATCCTAAGATAAAAAGAGAAAAGATGCTTTCTGAGGAACTGATTTGTGTTTTGTTAATTCATCTCACAGAGTTATAGCTTTCCTCTCAAGAAGCCTTTCACTAAGACTCTTCTTGTGGAATTTGCAAAGTGATATTTGGAAGCCCTTATAGGGCTACGGTGTTAAAGGAAGTATCTTCAGTCAAAAAATTGGAAAGAAGTTTTATGAGAAACTGCATTATGTTCTGTTAATTAATCTCACAGAGTTACAGCTTTCCACTCAAGAAACCTTTCGCTAAGTCTGTTCTTGTGGAATTTGCAAAGTGATATTTGGAAGCCCATAGAGGGCTATGGAGAAAAAGGAAATATATTCAGTTATGAACTGGAAAGAAGCTTTCTGAGAAACGAACTTGTGTTCTCTTAATTCATCTCACAGAGTTACAGCTTTCCCCTCAAGAAGCCTTTCGCTAATAGAGTTCTTGTGGAATTTAAAAAGTGATATTTGGAAGCCCATAGAGAGCTGTGTTGAAAAAGGAAATATCCTAAGGTAAAAACTGAAAAGAAGGTTTTTGAGAAACTGCTTTGTGTTCTGTTAATTCATCTTACAGAGTTACAGCTTTCCCCTAAAGAAGTCTTTCGCTAAGACTGATCTTCTGGAACTGGCAAAGTGATATTTGGAAGGCCATAGAGGGCAACGGTGAAAAAGGAAATATCTTCAGCTAAAAACTTGAAATAAGCTTTCTGAGAAACGGCTTTGTGTTCTCTTAATTCATCTCACAGGGTTACAGCTTTCCCCTCAAGAAGCCTTTCGATAAGAATGTTCTTGTTTAATTTGCAAAGTGATATTCGGAAGCCTATAGATAGCTATTGTGAAAAACGAATTATCTTCATTTAAAAAGTGGAAAGAAGTTTTCTGAGAAACTGCTCTGTGTTCTGTAATTCATCTCACAGAGTTACAGCTTTCCCCTCAAGAAGGCATTCGCTAAGACTGTTTTTGTGGATTTTGCAAAGTGATATTTGGAAGCCCATAAAGGGCTTTGGTGAAAAAGGAAATCTCTTCTGATGAAAACTGGAAAGAAGCTTTCTGAGAAACGGCTTTGTGTTCTGTTAATTCATCTCACAAAGTTAAAGCTTTCCCCTCAAGTAGCCTTTCGCGAAGTATGTTCTTGTGGAATTTTCAAAGTGATATTTGGAAGCCTATAGAGGGCTATGGTGAAGAAGGTAATGTCTTCAGGTAAAAACTGGAAAGAAGATTGCTGAGAAACTGTTTTGTGTTCTGTTAATTCATCTCAAAGGGTTACAGCTTTCCCCTGGAGGAACCTTTCGCTAAGACTGTTCTTGTGGAATTTGCAAAGTGATATTTGGAAGCCCATGGAGGGCTATGGTGGAAAAGGAAATATCTTCATTTTAAAACTGGAAAGAAGCCTTCTGAGAAACTTCTTTGTGTTCTGTTAATTCATCTCACAGAGTTACAGCTCTCCCCTCAAGAAGCCTTTTGCTAAGAGAGTTCTTGTGGAATTTAAAAAGTGATATTTGGAAGAACATAGAGAGCTGTGGTGAAAAAGGAAATATCCTAAGATAAAAAGTGGAAAGAAGCCTTTTGAGAAACTGCTTTGTGTTCTGTTAATTCATCTCACAGTGTTACAGCTTTCCCCTCAAGAAGCCTTTCGCTAAGAGGCTTCTTGTGGAATTTAAAAAGTGATATTTGGAAGCCCATAGAGAGCTGTGGTGAAAAAGGAAATATCCTAAGATAAAAACTGAAAAGAAGCCTTTTGAGAAACTGCTTTGTGTTGTGTTAATTCATCTCACAGAGTTACAGCTTTCCCCTCAAGAAGCCTTTCGGTAAGACAGTTCTTGTGGAAGTTTCAAAATGATATTTGGAAGCCCATAGAGGGCTAGGGTGAAAAAGGAAATCTCTTCAGTTAAAAACTGGAAAGAAGCTTTTTGAGAGACTGCATTGTGTTCTGCTAATGCATCTCACTGAGTTACAGCTCTCCCCTGAAAAAGCCTCTCGGTAAGACTGTTCTTGTGGAATTTGCAGAGTGATATTTGGAAGCCCCTAGAGGTCTATGGTAAATTAGAAATATCTTCAGTTAAAAACTGGAAAGAAGCTTTCTGAGAAACTGCTTTGTGTTCTGTGAATTCATCTCACAGAGTTACAGCTTTCCCCTCAAGAAGCCTTTCGCTAAGACTGTTCTTGTGGAATTTCCACAGTGATATTTGGAAGCCCATAGAGGGCTATGGTGAAAAAGGAAATATCTTCTTTGAAAAACTGGAAAGAAACTTTCTGAGAAACTGCGTTGTGTTCCGTTAATACATCTCACAGAGTTACAGCTTTCCCCTCAAGAAGCCTTTCGCTAAGACTGTTCTTGTGGAATTTGCAAAGTGATATTTGGTTGCCCTTAGAGGGCTATTGTGAAAAAGGAAATCTCTTCCGTTAAAAACTGGAAAGAAGCATTCTGAGAAACGGCTTTGTGTTCTGTTAATTCATCTCATAAAGTAACAGCTTTCCCCTGAAGAAGCCTTTCACTGAGACTGTTCTTGTTGAATTTGGAAAGTGATATTTGGAAGCCTGTAGAGGGCTATGGTGAAAAAGCTAATATCTTAAGTTAAAAACTGGAAAGAAGCTTTCTAAGAAACTATTTTGTGTACTGTTAATTCATCTCACAGAGTTATAGCTTTCCCCTCAAGAAGCCTTTCGCTAAGACTGTTCTTGTGAAATTTGCAAAGTGATATTTGGAAGACCGTAGAGGGCTACGGTGAAAAAAGAAATATCTTCAGTTAAAAACTGGAAAGAAGCTTTCTGAGAAACACTTTCGTGTTCTTCTAGTTCCTCTCACAGAGTTACAGCTTTCCCCTCAAGAGGCCGTTCACCAAGACTGTTCTTTTGGAATTTGCAAAGTGATATTTGGAAGCCCATGGAGGGTTATGGTGAAAAATAAAATATCTTCAGCGAAAAACTGGAAGGAATCTATCTGAGAAACTGCTTTGTGGTCTGTTAATTCATCTCACAGAGTTTCAGCTTTTCCCTCATGAAGCCTTTCGCAAAGATTGTTCTTGTGGAATTTGCAAAGTGATATTTGGAAGACCCTAGAGGGATACGGTGAAAAAGTAAATGTCCTCAGATCAAAATCGGATAGAAGCTTTCTGTTTATCTGCTTTGTGTTCTGTTAATTCATCTCACAGTGTTACAGGTTTCCCCTCAAGAAGCCGTTGACTAAGACTCTTCTCCTGTAATATTCAAAGTGATATCTGGAAGAACATAGAGAGCGATGGTGAAAAAGAAAATATCTTCATTAAAAACTGGAAAGAAGTTTTCTGAAAAACTGCTTTATATTCTGGTAATTTATCTTACAGAGTAACAGATTCCCCTCAAGAAGCCTTTCGCTAAGACTGTTCTTGCGGAATTTGCAAAGTGATATTTGGAAGCCCTTAGAGGGCTATGGTTAGAAAGGAATTATCCTAAGATAAAAACTGAAAAGAAGCTTTCTTAGAAACTGCTTTGTGTTCTGTTAATTCATCTCACATAGTTACAGCTTTCCCCTCAAAAAGTCGTACACTAAGACTGTTCTTGTGGAATTTCCAAAGTGATATTTGTTACCCCCGAGACTCCTATTGTGAAAAAGTAAATATCTTCAGTTAAAAACCTGAAAGAAGCTTTCTGAGAAACTGCTTTGTGTTCTGTTATTTCATCTCAAAGAGCTACAGCTTTCCCCTCAAGAAGTCTTTCGCTAAGACTGTTCTTGTTTAATTTGCAAAGTGATATTTGGAAGCCCATAGAGGGCTACGGAGAAAAAGGAAATGTCCTTAGATAAAAACTGGAAAGAAGCTGTCTGAGAAACTGCTTTGTGTTCTGTTAATTCATCTCACAGAGTTACAGCTTACCCCTCGAGAAGCCTTTCGTTAAAACTGTTCATGTGTAATTCGCAAAGTGATATTTGGAAGCCCATATAGGGTTATGGTGAAAAAAGGAATATCTTCAGTTAGAAACTGTATAGAAGCTTTCTGAGAAACTGCTTTGTTTTCTGTTAATTCATCTCACAGAGTTACAGCTTTCCCCTCAAGAAGTCTTTCGCTAAGACTTTTCTTGTGGAATTTGAAAAGTGATATTTGGAAGCCCATAGAGGGCTATGGGGAAAAGGAAATGTCCTCTGATGAAAACTAGAAAGAAGCTTCTTGAGAAACTGCTTTGTGTTCCGTTAATTCATCTCACAGAGTTACAGCTTTGCCCTCCAGAAACCGTTCACTAAGACCGTTCTTGTGGAATTTTCAAAGTGATATTTGGAAACCCTTAGGGGGCTATGGTGAAAAAGGAAATATCTTCAGTTATAAACTGGAAAGAAGTTTTCTGAGAAACTGCTTTGTGTTCTGTTATTTCATCTGACAGTGTTACAGCTTTCCCCTCAAGAAGCATTCCGCTAAGACTGTTCTTGTGGAATTTGCAAAGTGATATTTGGAAGCCCATAGAGGGCTGTGGTGAAAAAGAAATTTCCTAAGATAAGAACTGAAAAGAAGCTTTCTGAGAAACGACTTTGTGTTCTGTTAATTCATCTTATAGAATTACTGCTTTCCCCTCAAGAAGTCGTTCACTAAGACTGTTCTTGTGGAATTTGCAAAGTGATATTTGGAAGCCCTTAGAGGACTATGGTGTAAAGGAAATATCTTCAGATAAAAACTGGAAAGAAGCTTTCTGAGAAATTGCTTTGTGTTTGTGGAATTTGGAAAAAGATATTTGGAAAACCATAGAGATCTATGGTTAGAAAGAAAATATCCTAAGATAAAAACTGAAAAGAAAATTTCTGAGAAACTGCTTTGTGTTCTCTGAATTCATCTCACAGACTTACAGCTTTCCCCCTAAGAAACCGTTCCCTAAGACTGTTCTTGTGGATTTTGCAAAGTGATATTTGGAAGCCCATAGAGTGCTATGGGGAAAAAGGAAATATCTTCAGTTAAAAAGTGGAAAGAATGTTTCTGAGAAACTGCTTTGTGTTCTGTTAATCCATCTCACAGAGTTACAGCATTCCCCTCAAGAAGTCGTTCACTAAGACTGTTCTTGTGAAATTTGCAAAGTGATATTTGGAAGTGCTTAGGGAACTATGGTGAAAAACGAAATATCGTAAGATAAAAAACTGAAAAGAAGCTTTCTGAGAGACTGCTTTGTCTTTTGTTAATTCATCTCAGAGAGTTACAGCTTTCCGAACAAAAAGCCGTTCACTAAGACTGATCTTGTGTTATTTTCAAATTGATATTTGGAAGCCCGTAGAGGGCTATGGTGAAAAGGGAAATATCTTCAGTTAAAAACTGGAAAGAAGCTTTCTGAGAAACGGTTTTGTGTTCTCTTAGTTCATCTCACAGAGTTACAGCTTTCCCCTCAAGAAGCCTTTCACCAAGACTGTTCTTGTGGAATTTGCAAAGTGGTCTTTGGAAGTCCAAAGATCGCTATGGTGAAAAAGGATATAGCTTCAGTTAAAAAGTGAAAAGAAGCTTTCTGAGGAACTGCTTTGTGATATGTGATTTCCTGTCACTGAGATACAGCTGTATTTCGTAGAACTGTTGGCTAGCCTTATTTCTGTGGAATCTGAGAAATGTTACTTCGGATCTCTTTGAAGACTATAGGTCCAAAGGAAATATCCGACGCTAAATGTGTGAAAGAAGCTTTCTGAGAAACTTCT
The DNA here is from genome assembly GCF_047675955.1 of Chlorocebus sabaeus. Lineage (NCBI taxonomy): Eukaryota > Metazoa > Chordata > Mammalia > Primates > Cercopithecidae > Chlorocebus > Chlorocebus sabaeus. Next base: position 7,956 of record NW_027327376.1, read on the forward strand.
TTGTGATCTGTGAATTGATCTCACTGAGCTACAGTTTCCCTTCAAGAAACCTTTCGCTAAGACTGTTCTCGTGGAAATTGCAAAGTGATATTTATAAAACAATAGAGGGCTATGGTGAAAAAGGAAATATCCTAAGATAAAAACTGAAAAGAAGGTTTTTGAGAAACTGCTTTGCGTTCCGTTAATTCATCACACAGAGTTATAGCTTTCCCCTCAAGAAGCCGTTCATTAAGACTGTTGTTGTGAAATTTGCAAAATGATATTTGGAAGCTCATAGAGGGCTATGGTGAAAATGGAAATATCTTCACTTAAAAACTGGAAAGAAGCTTTCTGAGAAACCGCTTTGTGTTCTGTTAATTCATCTCACAGAGGTACAGCTCTCCCCTCCAGATGCCTTCCGCTAAGACTGTTCTTGTGGAATTTGCAAAGTGATATTTGGAAGCCCATAGTGGGCTATGGTGAAAAAGGATATATCTTTTCTTAAAAACTGAAAAAAAGGTTTCAGAGGAACTGCTTTGTGATATGTGACTTCCACTCACAGGAAGAAGCTTTTTGAGAAACTGCTTTGTGTTCTGTTAATTCATCTCACAGACTTACAGCTTGCCCCTCAAGAAGCCATTCACGAAGACTGTTCTTGCGGAATTTGCAAAATGATATTTCGCAGCCCAAAGAGGGCTAAGGGTGAAAAAGAAAATATCTTCAGTTAAAAAACGGAAACAAGCTTTCTGAAAAACGGCTTTGTGTTCTGTTAATTCATCTCACAGATTTACTCCTTTCCCCGCAAGAAGTGGTTCACTAAGACTGTTCTTGTGGAATTTGCAAAGTGATATTTGGAAATACACAGAGAGCTAGAGTTAAAAGGAGATATCTACAGTTAAAAACTGGAAAGAAGCTTTCTGAGAAACCGCTTTGTGTTCTGTTAATTCATCTCACAGTGATACAGCTTTCCCCTCAAGGAGTCCTTCAACTAAGACGGTTCGTGTGGAATTTGAAATGTGATATTTGGAGCCCATAGAGGGCTATGGTGGAAAAGGAAATAACTTCAGTTAAAAACTGGAAAGAAGATTTCTGAGAAACTGCTTTGTGTTGTGTTATTTCAATTCACAGAGTTACAGCTTTCCCCTCTAGAAGCCTTTCGCTAAGTCTGCTTTTGTGGAATTTGCAAAGTGATATTTGGAAGCGCTTAGAGAACTATGGTGAAAACGGAAATATCCTAAGATAAAAATTGAAAGGAAGCTTTCTGAGAAACGGCTTTGTGTTCTGTTAATTCTTCTCAACAGAGTTACAGCTTTCCCCTCAGGAAGTCGTTCACTAAGACTGTTCTTGTGGAATCTGCAAAGTGATATTGGAATGCCCATAGAGGGCTATGGTGAAAAAGGAAGTGTCCTCAGATAAAAACCGCAAAGAAGCTTTCTGAGAAACTACTTTGTGTTCTGTTAATTCATCTCACAGAGTTACAGTTTTCCCCTCAAGAAATCGACCACTAAGACTGCTCTTGTGGAGTTTGCAAGGTGATATTTGAAGCCCATAGAGGGCGATTGTGAAAAGGAAATATCTTCACATAAAAACTGGAAAGAAACTTTCTGAGAAACTGCTTTGGGTTCTGTTAATTCATCTCACAGACTTACAGCTTTCCCCTCAAGATGCCTTTCGCTAAGATTGTTCTTGTGGAATTTGCAAAGTGATATTTGGAAGCCCAGAGGGCTATGGTGAAAAAGGAAATAGCCTAAGATAAAAACTGAAAAGAAGCTTTCTGAGAAACTGCTTTGTGATCTATTAATTCATCTCACAGATTTACAGCTTTCCCCTGAAGAAGCCGTTCACTAAGACTGTTCTTGTGGATTTTGCAAAGTGGTATTTGGAAGCCCATAGAGGGCTATGGTGAAAAAGGAAATACCTTCAGTTCAAAACTGGAAAGAAGCGTTCTGAGAAACTGCTTTGTTTTCTGTTAATTCATCTCACAGAGTTACAGCTTTTCCCTCAAGAAGTCTTTCGCTAAGACTGTTCTTGTGGAATTTGCAAAGTGACATTTGGAAGCCCATAGAGGGCTATGGGGAAAAAGGAAATATCTTCAGTTAAAGACTGGAAAGAAGCTTTCTGAGAAACTGCTTTGTGTTCTATTAATTCATCTCACTGTGTGACAGCTTTCCCCTCAAGAAGCCGTTCCCTAAGACTGTTCTTGTGTAATTTTCAAAGTGATATTTTGAAACCGATAGATGGCTATGGTGAAAAAGGATATTTCTTCAGTTAAAAACGGAAAATAGGCTTTCAGAGAAACTGGTTTGTGATATGTGACTTCCACTCACTGAGTTACAGCTGTGTTTCGTAGAGCTGTTTTCTAGCCTTATTACTGTGGAATCTGAGAACTGTTATTTCGGATTCCTTTGAAAACTATCGGGACAAAGGAAATATCGACCGCTAAGAGTGAGAAAGAAGCTTTCTGAGAAACTTCTTTGTGTTCTGTGAATTCATCTCACAGAGTTACAGCTTTCTCTTCAATAAGCCTTTCGCTGAGACTGTTCTTCTGGTATTTGCAAAGTGATATTTGGAAGCCCAGAGAGGTCTATGGTGAAAAGGAAATATCTTCAGTTGAAAACTGGAAAGAAGCTTTCTGAGAAACTCTTTTATGGTCTTTTAATTCATCTCACAGAGTTACAGCTCTCCCCTCAGGAAGCCTTTCGTTAAGACTGTTTTTGTGGAATTTGCAAAGTGATATTTGAAAGCCCATAGATGGCTACGGTTAATAAGGAAATATCCTAACATAAAAACTGATAAGAAGCTTTGTGAGAAACTGCTTTGTTTTCTGTTAATTCACCTCACTGAGTTACAGCTTTGCCCTAAAGAAGTCGTTCACTAAGACTGTTCTTGTGGAATATGCAAAGTGATATTTGCAACCCCTTAAAGGGCTACGGTAAAAAAGGAAATATCTTCAGTTAAAAACTGGAAAGAAGCTGTCTGAGAAACTGCTTTGTGTTCTTTTAATTCATCTCAGAGTGTTACAGCTTTCCTCTAAAGAAGCCGTTCACGAAGACTGTTCTTGTGGAATTTGCAAAGTGTGATTTGGAAGCCCATTGAGGGCTATGGTGAAAAAGGAAATATCTTATGATAAAAACTGAAAAGAAGCTTTCTGAGAAATTGCTTTGTGTTCTGTGAATTCATCTCACAGATTTAGAGCTTTCCCCTAATGAAGCCATTTACTAAGACAGTTCTTGTGGAATTTGAAATGTGATACTTAGAAGCCCATAGAGGGCTATGTTGAAAAGGGAACTATCCTAAGATAAAAACTGAATAGAAGCATTCTGAGAAACTTCTTTTTGTTCTGTTAATTCATCTACCGTGTTACAGATTTCCCCTCAAGAAGCCGTTCACGAAGACTGTACTTGGAGAACGTGCAAAGTGATATTTGGAAGCCCAAAGAGGGCTATGGTGAAAAAGGAAATATCCTAAGATAAAAACTAAAAAGAAGCTTTCTGAGAAACTGCTTTGTGTTCTGTTAATTCATCTCACAGCGTGGCAGCTTTACCCTCAAGAATCCGTTGACTAATACTGTTCTTGAGGAATTTGAAAAGTGATATTTGGAAGCCCAGAGTGGGCTACGGTTAAAAAGGAAATATCTTCAGTAAAAAACTGTAAAGAAACTTTCTGAAAAACTGCTTGTGTTCTGTTAATTCTGTAGCTTTCCCCTCAAGAAGCCTTTCCTAAGACAGTTCTTGTGGAATTTACAAAGTGATATTTGGAAGCCAGAGAGGTCTAAGGTGAAAAAGGAACTGTCCTCAGATAAAAACTTAAAAGAAGCTTTCTGAGAAACTACTTTGGGTTCCTTTAATTCATCTCACAGGGTTAAACTTTTCCCCTCAAGAAGCCTTTCGCTAAGACTGTTCTTGTGGAATTTTCAAAGTGATATTTCGAAGCACATAGAGGGCTATGGTGAAAAAGGAAATGTCCTCAGATAGAAATTGGAAGGAAGCTTTCTGAGAAATTGCTTTGTGTTCTGTTAATTCATCCCACAGATTTACAGCTTTCCCCTCAAGACGTCGTTCACTAAGAGTGTTCTTGTGGAATTTGCAAAGTGATATTTGAAAGCCAGTAGAGGTCTGTGGTGAAAAAGGAAATATGTCTCAGTTAAAAACTGGAAAGGAGCTTTGTGAGAAACTGCTCTGTGTTCTGTTAATTCATCACACACAGTTACAGCTTTCCCCTCAAGAAGCCTTTCGCAAAGACTGTTCTTGTGGAATTTGCAAAGTGATATTTGGAAGCCCTTAGAGGGCTATGGTGAAAAAGGAAATAGCGTCTGTTGAAAACTGGAAAGAAGCTTTCTGAGAAACTGCTTTGTGTTCTGTTAATTCATCTCACAGAGTTACAGCTTTCCCTTCAAGAAGCCTTTCACTAAGAATGTTCTTGTGGAATTTGCAAAGTGATATTTGGAAGTCCTTAGAAGGCTAAGGTGAAAAAGGAAATATCTTCAGTTAAAAAACTGGAAAGAAGCTTTCTGAGAAACTGCTTTGTGTTCTGTTAATTCATCTCATAGAGTTACAGCTTTCCCCTCAAGAAGCCTTTCGCGAAGACTCTTCTTGTGGAATTTGCAAAGTGATATTTGGAAGCCCATTGTGGGCTATGGTGAAAAAGGAAATATTCTAACATAAAAACTAGAAAGAAGCTTTTGAGAAACTGCTTTGTGTTCTGTTAATTCATCTTACAGAATTACAGCATTCCCCTCAAAAAGCCTTTTGCTAAGACTGTTCTTGTGGAATTTGCAAGGTGATATTTGGAAGCCCATAGAGAGCTAAGGAGAAAAAGTATATATCTTCCCATAAAAACTAAAAAGAACCTTCCTGAGAAACTGCTTTGTGATATGTGACTTCCACTCACTGAGTTACATCTGTATTTCGTAGAGCTGTGTGCTAGCTTTATTTCTGTAGAATCTGAGGACTGTTATTTCGAAATCCATTGAAGACTATAGCGATAAAGGAAATATCCGCTGCTAAACGTGAGAAAGAAGCTTTCAGAGAAACTTCTTTGTGATCTGTGAATTCATCTCACAGAGTTACAGCTTTCCCCTCAAGAAGTTTTTCGCTAACACTTTTCTTGGGGAATTTGCAAAGTGATATTTGGAAGCCCATAGAGGGCTTTGGTGAAAAATTGAAAATCCTAAGATAAAAAATGAAAAGAGGCTTTCTGAGAAACTGCCTTGTGTTCTGTTAATTCATCTCACAGAGTTACAACTCTCCCCTCAAGAAGCCGTTCGCTAAGTATGTTCTTGGGGAATTTTCAAAGTGATATTTGGAAGCCTATAGAGGGCTATGGTGAAAAAGGTAATGTCTTCAGGTAAAAACTGGAAAGAAGATTTCTGAGAAACTGTTTTGTGTTCTGTTAATTCATCTCAAAGAATTACAGCTTTCCCCTGGAGAAACCTTTCGCTAAGACTGTTCTTGTGGAATTTGCAAAGTGATATTTGGAAGCCCATGGAGGGCTATGGTGAAAAAGGAAATATCTTCATTTTAAAACTGGAAAGAAGCGTTCTGAGAAACTTCTTTGTGTTCTGTTAATTCATCTCACAGAGTTACAGCTATCCCCTCAAGAAGCCTTTTGCTAAGAGTGTTCTTGTGGAATTTAAAAAGTGATATTTGGAAGAACATAGAGAGCTGTGGTGAAAAAGGAAATATCCTAAGATAAAAACTGAAAAGAAGCCTTTTGAGAAACTGCTTTGTGTTCTGTTAATTCATCTCACAGAGTTACAGCTTTCCCCTCAAGAAGCCTTTCGCTAAGAGACTTCTTGTGGAATTTAAAAAGTGATATTTGGAAGTCCATAGAGAGCTGTGTTGAAAAAGGAAGTATCCTAAGATAAAAACTGAAAAGAGCCTTTTGAGAAACTAGTTTGTGTTGTGTTAA
>NW_027327377.1:0-13728 GCF_047675955.1 Chlorocebus sabaeus
TAATAATATTAACAATTGGTAACAATGATGTTTAAGGTTGAAGATGGAACAATAACCAATATTATTAAACAACTTCCGAGAAGTAACACTGTGTTGTTATGGTTTGAAAAACTGTAATAATGAAAATCATAGAATCACTTGGTAATATTCCAAATCATTGTTGGTTCCATCTACATGTAGTAAGTTCCATGTAAGCTTCTACTGGCAAAACATGGCATTTTTTTTTTTTTTTTTTTTTGAGATGGAGTCTCACTTTGTCACCCAGGTTGGAGTGCAGTGGCGCTATCTCAGCTCACTGCAAACTCCGCTTCCCAGGTTCATGCCATTCTCCTGCCTCAGCCTCCTGAGTAGCTGGGACTACAGATGCCTGCCACCACGCTCAGCTAATTTTTTTGTATTTTTAGTAAAGACGGGGTTTCACCATGTTAACCAGGATGGTCTTGATCTCCTGACCTCGTGATCCTCCCGCTTTGGCCTCCCAAAGAAAACATGGCATCTTTAATGAGCTGGGGTTACCATATCATTTGGAGAGACTGGCAGATGGGAAATACTCTTACCTTTTATTTTCATGATGGATTGATTCTAACATGAGAAAGTATACCATCCTCCCTTGTGGGACTGACATTTCCTTAGTCCTGCTTACGTTAAATGTCTTTCAGTCCAGTCATTATCTGCACAGAGGGATGATGTCCTGGGGTACTGACATGGAAGATATGTCTCCAAAAATGAGAAATAGCTCTCCTAACTATAGATAATGCAACATGCCTGTAAAACAGGGCTTTCTGAGGAAAAGGATTTTGAATATGGAGGAAAACGACCATTTATACCATATATAGAAAGGTCAGTAGAAAATAACTATATATCCTGTGAATGAGTTAAACTATTAACATTCAATTTGTTTTCATGATGCATTTGAGCCAACATGGCTTTCTATTGTTTCAGCAACAAATTAATGACATCATCCTTTCTGTTCATAAAGATTTTTTTCCACAAGGTTATCCATTGACTGTAAATCCTCTTATCCAGTACAGTGAAAAATAGTTATCACTCAGTTAATTGAAAAAATGGGTTAAAGCAGGGAATTCTAAACTACGACACATGAGAGCTAGACTCAAAAGATCCTATTTTAACTTAAAACATTTATTTGTGCTTAATTTACCAATATTTTGATATGAGGCCAAGGCCTTTTCTGTGAGTGTGGGCTTGTTGATTAGCTTTTATATATTTTTTGCATTCAACAAACCCTTAAGGCATTACCTATCAATTCCAGAGTTAATTTCTTTAAACTGGGGCACGAATTCGAAAGTGTTTGTGAAGTAATTTAAGTGAAAAATTATTCTAGTTTTAATTTTTGCAGGCTTTTTAGAGTTTTCTCTTCCACAATTGATAGGACATTTTTTTGAGTCTGACTCTTACCTAGTCTTTTCAAAGGACTCTAGGTTGAGCTCATGAGTCATTGCACATGCCTGGAGCATTTGTTATATGTTATACCAATGAGTAAGAGAGTTTCTACCTTCACAAACAAATTTAAAAATAAATATTAAGAGTTAATTTTTTTTTAAAAAGTTACATCTATATAGTGACAAAACAAGTTAATTTTAAATTGCAAAATAACAAAGGAACTTTATCATATGTGACAGAATATTATAAAGGAATCAAAGACATTTTTGTCACATATTTAATAACCTGGAAAATAGTTCATGATATATTAAGTGAAAAAGGAGGTCACAACACAGAAAGCATAATAGTATCTCATGTTTACAAAATAAGAATCTGCATATGCACAAAAGATTGGATATTGATTACCAACAACATGCTGAAACATTAACAGAGATTATCTCTGTATGGTGGAATTAAAGGTGGTATCTATTTTCTTTGTGCTTGTCTATAATTTCTAAATTCTGTATAAGTGTCTGTGTTGTCATAAAGGCATATATTTTAGTTCTAAGTTAAAAGCAGGTTACAATTATTTCTGGTGAGTGTCCCAAGGGGATTACATCCAATGTCCTATGCTGGTTTGAAGCACCTCCTAAAACGGAAGGTCAGAGATGGTGACACCAGTTCAGGGAAGGGAGACCTCAAATTGAACAGGATGACCTTGGGGAAGCTGAATCGCTGGAGGTTGCATGCAACCCTCAATCATAAACTCTCTCATAAAATCATAAACTCATCCCCCAAATCTGTGTCAAAGATGGATTTGGGTGACGGATTGACAAGACTTCCTGCTTTGGAACACTTTGTGGTTTACAAAATATTGTCAGCTTTCAAGGCACAGAACAAATTATTGGCCTTTGAGAAGTCCTGGCCTTCTGATAGAGAAGTTTAGAAACCATTCTACTTCATTGGAAGCCCCAAAGGGAGAAATGTATTTTGTAGAATTAACTATGGCAGCAACTCTACAACACCCAAAATTTGGAATAAAATATTTGCAGAAATCCCTATTTTTGATTTGAACATTTCATTAGACCCAATTTGCACACATGCATTCCCCTGATGTCTCTTCCTGGTGTGGGAAGGGTGCTCTGAAAAGGACATTCCCATATATTGCTGAAAGAGTGGAAACTGATAATCTCTTCCTAGAGGGCATTTTGGCAATACGTATCAAAAGCTCTAGAGTGTTTATCTGTTGGACTGTAATTCAACTTCTATAAAATGTTTCTTATGAAAATGCAGTTGATCCTTGAACAACATGGGTTTGAACCGTGTGGGTCTATTTATATGTGGATTTTCTTTTGCCTCTGCCACTCCTGAGACAGTAAGACCAGCCCCTCCCTTTCCTCCTCCTCAGCCAACTCAACATGAGGAAAATGAGGGTGATGACCTTGATAATGATCCACTTCCACTTAATACATAGCAAAAATATATTTTCTCTTCCTTATAATTTTCTTAATAACATTTTCTTTTTCTCTAGCTTACTTTATTGTAAGAATACAGTATATATGTATGTATGTATTTATATATGTAACATATAAAATATGTGTTCATTGACTGTTTACGTTATTGGTAAATCTTCCGGTCAACAGTAGGCTATTGGTAGTTAAGTTTTGGGGGAGTCGAAAGTTATACATAGATTTTCAACTGTGCAGGGGTCAGCACCCCTAACTCCTGCATTGTTCAAGGGTCAACTATACTCAGGAGAGCTTAGAAAGGGTGAAGAACAAGGATGTTCACTGCAGAGCTATTTACGTCACTGGAAAATGAAAGATAATCTAAATGCCCAACAACAGAGGATTTAATTAAATAATTGATTCATCCATAAATGAACACTATTAGCCTATTAATAGTAAAGCTTAAGAAGAATGTTTAATAACACAGGAAAAGCTCAGCACGTAATGGGGTATAAAATATATAGTGAGCCCAATTTTATAAGAGAGAAATAGAATGTTAGTCCATAGGAAAGTGTTGGAAGCATACCTCAATGTTAACAGTCTAATCTTTGATTGGTGAGGTTATGGGTAATTTCCTAAAGACTTAATTTAATTTTAGTAAAAAAAAAAACCAGTCTAACATAATAAAAAGTATTTAGTCAAAGCTAAGACTCCTTCCAATGCCCACCTTCCACACAAGATCCCTCCCCTCATGCAACCATTACAAGTTTCTTGTGTTTCCTTCCAGACACATTCTACACACAGTAGGATGGATTTTTATTTTCTTCATCATAATTTGCTATATTTTCTAAAATAAAAAAAAATTTAAAAATATATTTTACTTTACTTGTTCCAAATCTCCATAAATATTTTCCACCAGATCTTGAATCACCATTGTGTCATATAAATGAAAAGATGGAACAAAAGTTAGTCATCTTTCCATTTAGTTTCCATTTATACTTCAAAATGAAAAACAGCTTCTTGCAATTTTACTTAAATAACTAATTTTGATACTGTTCTATTAGCCTTCTAATAGCATGAAGGCCCAGAAATTAAATTGTTCCACTTCCTTATCCATAATTATGTGCAATTAAAATGGTTACGGACCCTAAAGTTTTTTCTAAGTTCCAGACCCTTCAACTGTCATTCTTTATTATCTTGAAGCCCAATACTTTTTAGCAACACATTGTATACAGCAAGTTAAATGAAAGAGGAGGTATTATGTTTAACTGATGTGGGTGTTCTTTAATTAATCTGAATTAGCTTTTGTGATATGGGTACTAATTGTTTTCTTTGAAAAAAAATCACCATAGATGTGTGATTCTTCTATGCCTGTTGCTCTTCAATAAAATAGTTAATTGCAGAAAACAAGAATGTTACCTTTTTCAAATAAATAATCAGCTTCGCATCAGAAGAGTTACTCAATCCAACTTTCTGACTTGTGTTAACAGAAAAATTGGTAGTGTTTGTGAGCAGTAGAGTCTCCTCTGACTTTTGATATTCTCTTTACACTTATTCATAAGGCAGGAGGAATAATTACAACATGAAGTGGGAACAACAAGGGTTTCATTTGTTTATCTTTAACAACGTCTAATAGCTATACATCAAAATATCTAAAACTCTATATAAGGGAGCAATGGTAAGAATCAAGTCCGTATCTGGAATTATAGAGACAACTAAGCAAACTTGTTATTCTTTCAAGATCACTTAATTCCATTGATTACCAAAATGTAAATCGCTTATACTAAATACATGGATTTGACTACAATTACCACACTCCACCCTCATTAAGGCACCCTTTTCAAGATCTGACTGTTTTGAGCATTTATAAAGAAGTGTTACTCTAACAAGAGTGATAATGAGTTAAGTGCACTTGAAAGTCAAGGTGCAGCTGAATAATTTAACTTTACAGAGATCATTAAACCAATATTCTCTTTTCAAAAAATTTGATTGCAGTATTTTCAGATCACTTTTTAATCAATATAAAATCTTACGCAGAATCCTGCCCACCCCCAAAAAAGAAACTTTAAAAAACAATGGTTAAAACTTGGAAATCTATTACACTCTCTCTGTTTACTTGATGTTTTTTTCCCATTATGGAACAGGATAACATCTTTGAATCTAGTCAACTGTGGCATGTGTCAGTATATTATCTGTATTTTTCATCTAAGTAAGAAGGGCTCTGAGTGGGGAAAAACAGCCATGTGGAACATGGTGAATTATACATGCTTCCCCCCCAAAACTCGTTAGAGCTCAAAATACCTTCTTGTGCTTGACTTCGTCATTCTGGACTTTAGCTGGGAGCTAGCTCTCCCGCAGGCCACAGAGTTATAGTTATTCCTTCACACATGGCGAACAGAGGTGAAATACTCTGTGGGAAAAAACCCAACAAAGTTTAAGTGATAAAAGCATGCTGTAAGCTATTTCCAGTAGAAACACGAGAAACGATTTTCTGAACGCTCAGTATCACATGAACTTGATTTTAGCCCCAAATCTTCTTTGAGCATCACTAGGTTATTTCATCACCCACTGAATCTTATCTTTTAGTCTACACATATTTTTCTAAGGGCCTGCCATATTTGCAGCACAGTGTTGGAAAAATAATTGATAGGTATTGGGCCGGAACAACTCGTGCTCTATATGGGGATGCAGGTCACAGGTGTGAAGAGTTCCAGAACTGTGCTGGCCAGGTGCTTGCTGGGCATTTCAGAGAAGCCGGAGAGTGGGAGAAACACCAGTGACTGGACCTGAGCTGTAGGGAATGGAAAAGGCCTTTAAAGGTGGAATGGAGCAGAAAGGGCCTCCAGGGCAGGGGCTGGGCTCAGAGGAGGGATCCACAGTGAGTGCCCGGGAGCAGGCCACTGGCTTGACCTAGAGAGAAGGAGTCACTGTTTCTTAGGTATGAGAATGATATTACTGAAGACTCTTGAAGATATGTCTGTGGAGTTGGTTTTCAACAGTAGTGGTGGGTTTGGCCTATCTGCTATGACTAATGATGTCTTTATGGAATGGCTAATGATGTCTGGGGGCTCCCTGAGGCCCCTGCCCAGAGCACAGCAATGTGGCCCACGTGGTTCAGCCCAGGCTGTCTCCTCATCACCCACTGGACTCTCTGGCTTCAGGCATGAAGGAAGATTCCCAGGTGAAAAGGACAGGGTCGGAGGAGCAGGCCCCACTCAGGCTTGTACCCTTTGTGTAGCCCTGTGGCTTGTCACTGCTTGGTCACCCCCAGAACCATGCTGGGCAGCCCACCTAAGAAGCACTGGTGCGCTCTTCTATTTCTTTTCCTCAGTACCATCAAGGGCAGGTCTACATTTTTTTCAAGTTTGATTTTTCACAATGTTTTAATTGAGTTATTTAACTCTTTTTCCAGGATCATAATTTTGATAATTTTTTTCCCCCAAGCAAGGCAAGTACGTGGACTTCAAGGTTGGCTTTGCCTGGTAAAGCTCTGATGAGGAGGATAATGACAAGGTATAGTAAGAATCGCTACTCTTTATTGATGGCTTGTACATGCCAGACACTTTTTAAAAGTTCATATATGTTAACTTGTTTAATGCTCTTTACAACCTAATGGGGCAGTTGCCATTGTCTCCACTTTATATATGATGAAAAATGAGGCCCAGAGGGGTTAGGCTACTTGTCTAGAGACACACTGTTGGCATAGAGAGCCAGATAAGCACCAGGCAGTCTGCTTGCAAGTTTGTGCTTTACCACCACATGTATGACCTCTATGTGACCTTGGGATGCATTTGTTCACTTGTTTATTAATTCATGGATGCCCTGTTCGCTTCTGTATGTACACTGGAGCTTCAATTCCAGGGGGAAAGCCAGGAAATGGTATCTGTGATTCTAACACAGGGTAACAGGAGCATTGACCAACCTCTGCGCTGTGAGCCCAGAAACAGGCATCCAAACAGACTGTGGCTTGGGGAGAGAAAAGGGATGTCATGGAAAACCCCCCAGAGTAGCTGTCTTTAAGCACTGGTTAGATCAGAGGGAGGAGATGGGCATAAGATGCAAAATGAGGAGGTTATTTCAACTCCCCGAGACTCAGCTTCCCTTTTGTGAAGTGCAGAGGATGACTTCAGGGTTGCCATGAGAATTACATGATGTAATATGTGTTAATTGAATGAAATGGCATCTGGCACCCAGTAGGCCCTCCACAAGTGGAAGCCCTGATTACCAGGGCAGAGAAGGATTAAGCAAATAGGTGTGAGGCCTGTTTGACCCTCTTGGGGCTCAAATACTGCAGAGCATAGCAGAAAGATTGAGGAGTGGTACCTGCACTGTGGCCAGAGAAGCCAGGGCTGTGGGGATGAGTGTGAGGCTGGGGAAAGTTGCTGTCAGTGCTACTTGCACTTTGAGGCACCTGGTCCAGCAAACCCTGAGTGGTCTCATGAGCGTTTCTATCTCTTTCCTCCAGGCAGAGTTCAGCCTGGAGTTCAGCTAGCGGGAAATAAAGCATGCCCTAGAGGTGAGCTTGTAGGCTTGGGAAAAGAGAATTTACTGACAAACACTGATGATCTGGGTGAAACAGGGCCCTGCTTAACCACAATAATTTTTCACTTTGTTTCAGCTGTGGAGACTTTGACTAGGAAATAATGTGTCCTTCTTTCCCCTTAGTAATTGAGAATACATAACAACATCAATAATTGTAATCACTATAAAGTTGAAGAATGAGATTGCCTGGGTTGGATCCCAGTTCTGATACTTGAAGCCTGGCGGGTTGCTTATCTCTGTATGCCTCAGTTTCTTCATGTGTAAAATGGAGAGAAATGGTAATGAATAAATTATATGATCCATATAAGTATACCTAATCATATCCACATTAATATATTAATCGGATTAGCATATATTATATATTTATATATTTATAAATTATTTATATATTAAATAATATATTTAATATATTTATATATTAGATTAGTTTTAATCTATTTTCCTCAGCACTAAATCTAAAGTACTAGATTATTTAATTTTATTTTTTAATATATAATCTATCTTTAATATCTAATCTAAATAATATATAGATATATATATCTATAACAATATATATTTATATATTATATATTTATTTACATATTAAGTAATCCATCTCAGTAAGTGTCCACTCAATGTCAGCTTGTGGTCTATTTATTGAGTACTATGCAATGCCAGCATTGTGTGGGTATGAGCATGGGGCTGGCTCAAAGTTCTCCTTGCGACCTTGAGAGACAAGGAGATGGAGCCTCCAAGGGGTGAAGTAACTTCGCCGAGGTCACACAGTGAGAAAGTGCCTGAACTGAAGTAGTTTTTGCCTCTATTTCAGCACCTACAACATCAGGCTAGGTTTCCATACTGGGATTTGAAACAGACCCACGGGAAGAGTGTGTAAGTGATTTGAATAGAGAACTCAATGGGAGCTTAAAAAACCAATCTTCTTTGCATTATTCACTTCTCATTTTAAGTGGCACGAACGTAATTTATAGCCTAAAAGGTACTTGCACAGCATCGGTAAAAATGTGTTCCTTTGTCATTTATAGATTGTTTTATTTTTAGATTAATGAAGATCCAAATTAAACCATCGGAGTGCAATCATCCTGATAGTCCTTAACACATTTTACTCATTATCACTTCATTTATATTTATGATGAAGAACAGATGGTACCAATGTCATATTTCAATGTGTATCATATCCAGCTACGAGGAAATATCTCATATTAGCTGCACTTATCAAAATATTTGTATTTAACAATAACAGAAATCTGAGCTTATGTACTATCTTGTCACCATGTCATAGCTACCATTTAGAAAAAACCATTTAAATTAGATATACTAAGGAAAGAACGCATCCTTCATTACTATTGAACGAATTTCACTGAACTCGGAACAGTAATTATGGGTTCGTTGTAAGAAGAGAATCATTAAGCTTCAGTGGAAAACAGCAATTACAGTCTGTTGTTTTTGTGGCATGATCAGATTTTTTGATGTAAGTTGCTTTCGGAGAGCACCAAGAAGGAAACAGAACAATGGGTGATGGTGAAACAAGAGGCTGTAAGGCAGACAGTGGGTGTGGCATGGACACCGAACTGATGAGTCGGCCTCCCTTTCTAAATGGTAGCTGTAAGGAGAAGCAGCCTAGGAAAAGCCTGCTCTTAGAGGTGAGTTAAAGCCCTGAGGATCATTGTTCAAAGGCTTTTCTTGCACGTGTCAATGTTGCAGACAGTCTCAAAGGGGTAAGGAAATACAGGAGCCCCATGTTCTGCCAAATAACAGTCTACATTTCTTTTCTTTTCTTTCCCTCCCTCCCTCCCTTTCCTTCCTTCCTTCCCTTTCCTTCCTTCCTTCCTTCCTTCCTTCCTTCCTTCCTTCCTTCCTTCCTTCCTTCCTTCCTTCCTTCCTTCCTTCCTTTCTTCCTTCCTTCCCTCCTTCCTTCCTTTCTTTCTCTTTCTTTCTTTCTTTCTTTCTTTCTTTCTTTCTTTCTTTCTTTCTTTCTTTCTTTCTTTCTTTCTTTCCTTTCTTTCTTTCTTTCCTTTCTCTTTCTTTCTTTCTCCTTCCTTTCTTCCTTTCTCTCTTTCTTTTTCTTTCTCTGTCTCTCTCTCTCTCACTTTATCTTAGCCAAAATGCCATGAAGCCATCTTTTTCTCTGTCTCTTTTTCTCTTTCTCTCCCTTCCCTTCCCTTCCCCTTCCCCTCCCTCCCTCCCTTCCTTCCTCTCTCTTCTCTTCTTTCTTTCTTTCCCTCTCTCTCTCTCTCTCTCTCTCTCTTTCGATCTTAGCCAAAAGGCCACAAAACCATCTTTTCCTGTCTCTTTTTCTCCTTCCTTCCATCCTTCCTTCCTTCCTTCCTTCCTTCCTTCCTTCCTTCCTTCCTCTCCCTTTCCTCTCCTCCCCTCCCCTTCCCCCTCCCTCCCCCCTTTCTTTCTTTCTCTCTCTCTCTTTCTTTCTTTCTTTCTTTCTTTCTTTCTTTCTTTCTTTCTTTCTTTCTTTCTTTCTCTCTCTCTCTTTCTTTCTTTCTTCTCTCTCTCTCTCATTTGATCTTAGCTAAAAGGCCATGAAGTATCTTTTTTCTCTCTCTCTTTCCTTCCTTCCTTCCTTCTTTCTTTCTTTCGATGGGGACTCATTCTGTCACCCAGGTTGGAGTTCAGTGGTGCAGTCACAGCTCGTTGCAGCCTCAACCTCCTGGGCTCAAGCAATCCTGCCACCTCAGCCTCCCAAGTAGCTGGGACTGCAGGCACATGCCGCCACATCCAACTAATTTTTTTTGTTTTCTGTAGAGATGGGGTCTTGCCTTGTTGCCCAGGCTGGTCTCAAATTCCTGGGCTCAAGTGATCCTCTGGCCTTGGTCCCTCAAAGTGCTAGGACTACAGGTGAAGTCACCATGCCTGGCCTAAGTTTGTTTTCAAATAGGTGGTCAATCGGCATGTAGTGAACATCCTATTATGTGCCAGACATCTGAAGGATACAAAGAGGCATGGGACATGCTTCCTATCCTCGAGGAATTGATAGACCCATGAGACATGATAACAATTCTAATGACAAAGCAAAACAAGGCAGTGTATACATGGTGTCAAAGTGGCCCAGAGGGAGAGGTTAGTTCTGTTATGGGAGTCAAGAAGGGCTTCATAAAGGAACAGATATTGGATCCACCGCTATTGGATCAGTAGTGGTGAATGTAGTTTGATTTAAGCGCTCAGGAACTGCATCTGTTTTTAGGCTTAGTGTGGGAATGGTTCATGAGTGTAAGACGTCCTGAGATGTAATTATCATCCTGAAGGCTTAATAGACATTCAATGTTTACATAAGGAGGTGGGCTTGAAGAACATTCTGTCTGGCAGCAGTTTGTCAGAATGGCCAAGAGCTCAGTTTTGGTGCAAGGCAGATGGACTTTGAGTTTTACTTCTAACTGCTTACTACTAATATGAACTTGGGCCAGTCTTTTATTACTTTGTGCTTCAGTTTCCCCAAACTACAAAATCAGACCAATAACCATATCTATTTCATAAGGATGTTGGGATACATTTGGTATACTGCTTGCCACATAGTGTGTACTCAGCAAATGCCAGCTCTTAATAGCATTCCAGGCACAGGGCAAGACATGAGCAAAGGCCAAGAGGCATGAAACAGTATGGCATTTTTGTATTTTTTTCAAGGCGTAAACCTCTAGCAATTGCATATCATTATATAACTAGAAAGGCCCAGAAAAGATGAAAAGTCAATGACATTACAAAATCTTTAAAGTTTTAAGATGACATTAAAGTCAATTGCATTTGATGATGTAATTTACCAGCAATTTGTTTAGGAAACACAACCAACAGGAATCGTGTTTAATCTGAGTGAGGATGCTGGATCCTTTCATAAGGGGAAAGGCCTCTTGGAAATGGGCAACTGTTGTAGCCACTTGATGGACAGGGTTTGGAGGAGCACTGGGCTCGGGGTTGGCCTCAAGTAGCCACAGGCCAAGTGACCCTTCAAACACCAGGCAGCTCCTAGTTCCTTGTTGAATGACAAGTGCTCCTCACGTGGGACTGACTGCTCTCCAAAAGGGACTGATGATGGACAAGATCCACATATAAAAAGTAGCAATAATTTTGCAAAAATCTGACTTGAGAAAACTATAACATGTTTAACACAAAGATGTATGAGAAAGGGTGGTGGAGGTTTGATTTGCTTTTCAATCAGGACACATTTGCAGATACAGGCATATTCCACTGGCACATTCTGCTTGCGACTGGATCAGAGACTTGTGGTTCCATGCTCACCAAGTGGGCTGTCCTGTTTCATGACAGTGAAGTAGCAACGCCACCCAGGGTGAGGGGAGCGGAACAGCAGGGCACCATCGTGGGCCCTCAACTATTCAAGAACATTTTAGTGAACGAGCTTGCCTTGCTTTCATTTGCTCTCTGGCTGAAGCACCCTCTCCTTTGAACTCGGCAGGAGTGCCTAGTGGCTGAGAGTGGGGAGAAAGCACAAGACACTTGTCACACAGGGCTCTACTGAGGTTTTCTTTTTTCCTGCAATCTGAGCTCATGTGCCTGGACTCTCTCTGCCTTAGGGTGAGGCTTTTCCCAACAGGCTCCTGGTCCCCTGTGCAAATTGATCCTTGGCACATTCTTTCCCTAATGCCTGGACAAGCCTGAATTCTTCAGGGTCCAGCTTAGGCTGCAAAACAAGATTCCTGCTACACAGTGGCCCTAAACACTCCCAAAATAATAGCTTGTCATGACAAGGGAAACTGCAGAGCACAAAGATGGTGAAATCTCAGTGACTCATGTTATTAACACATTGCTTCATGCTCCCAGCCAACAGACTCATTTCTGTGGGCTGTGAATTTAGGTTTGGGACTTCCTCCCCTAAGGCAATGGCATCACAGCCATTCCCAGAAGGACCAAATATAAGGTCATCAGCACAGGGCAAATACCCTATGAAGTTGCACATGAACCTCAATTCCCAAACTCAGGTAAACTAAGACCCCATGAAACGAGAGTCTTTTAAGGTGGTCGACCCAAGCAAAGCTGCATCGTGAGAGAGATTATGATCAGAGGCTTTCGTGTCAGACCAAGTGGGGTTGACACTTGTTTGGCTACTTACTAACCATATGACCTTGGGTGGTTTACTTAACTAATCTCTGCCTTAGTTTTCTCATCTGTAAAGGAGTAAAATCATATGTATTTGTGGGGTTTTATGAATAATCATAGGAGATGATGAGTCAAAAGTGCCTTGCCTGGGCCCAGCAGCCAGGAGCTGGAATGATTGCTGGCACAGATGCTGTGGCTGTGACTCCACTTCCAGGAGGGCTGTGACCCAAGGTCTAGATGTGCAGAGCAGATAAGGCAGGAAAGCCAAGTGAGGGTGAGAGGAAAAGAGGAATAGGGCGTTTCTGAGAGAGCGAACAGTAAAGCAAAAGCATGGATAAATATGAGGTGTTGGGTACAAGGGACTGGAAGACTCCTTGTAGAAGATCCTTTTCAAGGAATTTTTGAGATCTCAGGGTTTAGATTTAGAAGCCTCCCTGAATTCTCCATCCTCTGCACAACTCCTGGTTAAATCCAGGCTCAGGTGGAATGTTGAGATAGCCTTGTCTAGACTGGTTGATGGGCCATTCGGGCCTTGTGCATTTTGTGCAGGGCTGCCATCCGTTTTTATGTCATGATATGATATGTCAACAGATACTGTGCTTTTTATGACAGACTGCCAATGATGCTAAAAGGTAATCATAGGCTATAAATCCACTCACGTCACGCCAGCAAGGGTTTGTTAAGCATCTACTATGTGTTTAGCACTATGCCTTAGACTACGATGAATAGACTTAATTTATGCTTCTTTTATTGTTATTTACTTATTTATTGAGACACGGTCTCATTCCGACACCCAGGCTGGAGTGCTGTGGCACAATCTTGGCTCGCTGCAACCTCTGCCTTCTGGGTTCAAGCGATTCTCATGCCTCAGCCTCCCAAGTAGCTGGGATTACAGGCACCTGCCACCATGCCCAGCTACTTTTTATATTTTTAGTAGAGACGGGGTTTCACCATGTTGGACAGGCTGGTCTCAAACTCCTGACCTCAAGTGGTCCTCCCGCCTCAGCCTCCCAAAGTGTTGGGATTATAGGCATGAGCCACCGCACCTGGCCTATCTGTGCTTCTTTTAGATCAAGCTTGGTTTAAACAGCTTCTAGGTTTTCCGGTATTTTTTCTAGTTCTAAACTAAGAGAATGTCCTTAAGGAGCTTAGAAGTGTGCCGAGAGGATAATTTTACTATGATAAATATTATAAACAAAATATAACCAAGTACATGTGTTATACTAGCAATCAGCTTAATTCTGAGTTCATAATAATAGCCACTAAGCAGAGGTCAGTAAGCCTTGTAGTATGCCTCTTAGTA
>NW_027327378.1:0-13728 GCF_047675955.1 Chlorocebus sabaeus
TCCCAGTGTACAATATTCAAAGCATAAAAAGCACCCGGAGGCTGGGCATGGTGGCTCATGCCTGTAATCCCAAAACTTTGGGAGGTTGATGCGGGCAGATCAACTGAATTCAGGAGTTTGAGATCAGCCTGGCCAACATGGTGAAACCCTGTCACTACTAAAAATACAAAAATTAGATGGGTGTGGTGATGGGCACCTGTAATCACAGCTACTCTGGAGGTTGAGGCAGGAGAGTCGCTTGAACCTTGGAGGCAGAAGTTGCATTGAGCCAAGATCACGCCACTGCACTTCAGCCTAGGTAACAGAGTGAAACTCTGTGAAAGAAAGAAAGAAAGAAAGAAAGAAAGAAAGAAAGAAAGAAAGAAAGAAAGAAAGAAAGAAAGAAAGAAAGAAAGAAAGAAAGAAAGAAAGAAAGAAGGAAGGAAGGAAGGAAGGAAGGAAGGAAGGAAGGAAGGAAGGAAGGAAGGAAGGAAGGAAGGAAGGAAGGAAGGAAGGAAGGAAGGAAGGAAAGAGAGAATCTGGAGTTAGAATTCTCCCTCTCAATCCTTTCCTCAGCCCCATAGTCCTTCTTAGAGATAATCATTGTTTCCAGGTGTTGTGTACTTTCAAAGATGTCTGCTTATGTGTTTATGCACCACTCACTTTTCACCCCACCCTTTCAATGACTCTATTCCCAGCTCCCCAAAGGCACCATGGCACCTTCATCATGAAACCATTTGAACCTTTATTGCCTGTGACCACTCAGCAGCATGCAGCACTGTTGACCACACCCTTCTAGAAACACTATTCCTTTGGGTTCCATGTCATAACACTCTCTTGATTCCTTCCTCCAAACCCCCATCCTTCCATTCATTCTCTCTCAGGAGGCTCATCCTTCTTGATCCTTCATTAAATCCTTCATTTCCTCACAGCTCAATCCTATGCATTTTTTCTCTTTTCACTCTCTGGTGTTTCCAGAGACAATCTCTTCAATTAAATGACTTCATTTACCATTATCTGCAGACGACTTCCTGATTTGTACAGTAGTACCCCCTTATTCACAGTTGTGCCTTCAGAAGTTTTGGTTACCCACAGTAGAGTACAATAAGATAATTTTGAGAGAGTCCGCAGTCACATAACTTATATTACAATATATTGTTATATTTTTTCTATTTTATTGTTAATAATTAATAGTTAATCTCTCACTGTGCCTAATTTATAAGTAAAACTTTATCATAGGTGTGTATGTATAGTATAGGAAAAAACACAGTAAAATATCTATAGCGTTCAGTTTCAGGTATCCACTGGGGATTTTGGAAAGTATCCGCTGCAGATAAGGGGTGACTAACCTAGTCATCTAGACCTCCTTGACCAAGCACCACACCCATATAGCCAAATTCCAAGTCACATAAACGCATACCTCAGAGATACTGCAGGTTTGATTCCATACCACCACAGTGAAGTAAATAATGCAATAAAGTGAGTCACAGTAATTTTTTTGGTTCCCCAGCACGTATAAAAGTTACGTTTACACTATTCTATCATTTATTAAGTGTACAATAGCTTTATGGCTTTATGACTGTTGCCCACTTAATAAACGATAGAATAGTGTAAACATAACTTTTATAACAATGTAAACATAAATTTTGAGCCTAACTTTAATAACAACCTTTATAACTTTTATAACAAAAACAATGTATATGCCTTAATTTAAAAATAATTTGTTGCTAAAAAATGTTAACAATTATCTGAGTCTTCAGCAAGTGGTAATCGTTTTGCTGGTGGAGGGCCTGGCCTCGGTGTTGGTGGCTGCTGATTGGTCAGGGTGGTGGTGGTGGTGGATGTTTGCTGCACTGATTGACTCTTGCTTTCATGAAAGATTCTATAGTATGTTTCCCATAGCAGAACTTTCAAAACTGGAGTCAATCCTCTCAAACGCTGCCACTGCTTTATCACCTAAGTTTATGTAATATTCTAAATTCTACTTTGTCATTTCCACAATGTTCACAGAATCTTTCTCATCTACAAGGAGCAACTCATTCATTCAAGTTTTATCATGAGATTGCAACAATTCAGTCATATCTTCAGTCTCCATTTCTAATTCTACTTATCTTACTACTTGCACCACAGCTGCAGTTACTTCCTCTGTTGGAGTCTTGAACCCCTCAAAGTCATCCTTGAGTGTTGGAATCAATTTCTTCCAAACTCCTGCTGATGTTGATATTTTGACCTTCTCCCATAAATCACAAGAGTTCTTAATAGTCTAGAATGGTCAAACCTTTCCAGAAGGCCTTCAATTTGCTTTGCCTAGATCTATCAGAAGAATCATCATCTATGGAAGCTATAGCCTGACAAAATGTATTTCTTAAATAGTAAGACTTGCAAGTCAAACTTACTTCTTGATCCATGTACTGAAGAATGGATGTTATGTGAGTAGGCATGAGAACAACATTAATCTTGTACATCTCTATCAGAGCTCTTGGGTAAGTAGGTGCATTCTCAATAAGCAGTAACATTCTGAAAGGGATCTTTCTTTCTGAGCAGTAGGTCTCAACAGTGTGCCTAAAATATCAAGTAAAGCATGCTGTAAACAGATGAACCAGACTTTGTTGTTCCATTTATAGAGCACAGGGAGAGTAGATTTAACATAATTCTTAAGGACCCTAGGATTTTTGGAATGATAAATGAGAAAGTTATCAGCTGCAGTTAGCCCTTAACAAGAGAATCAGCCTGCCCCTTGAAGCTTTGAAGCCAGGCATTGATTTCTCCTCTCTAGGTATGAAAGTACCAGATGGCATCTTCTTCCAGTAGAAGGCTGTGTGGTCACCATTGAAAATCTGTTGTTTAGTGTAGCCACTTTAATCAATGATCTGAGCTAGATCTTCTGGATAACTTCCCACAGCTTCTACCTCAGTAACTGCTGCTTCACCTTACACTTTTATGTTTTGGAGACAGCTGCTTTCCTTAAACCTTGTGTATTAATCTTTACTAGCTTCCAACTTTTCTTCTGCAGCTTTCTTACTCTCTAAACCTTCCTAGAATTGAAGAACGTTAGGACCTTGCTCTGGACTAGACTTTGGCTTAAGGAAATGTTGTGGCTGGTTTGGTCTTCTATCTAGAACACTCACATTTTCTCCATATCAGCAACAGGGTTGGTTTGCTTTTTTATTCACGTGTTCACTGGAGTAGCACATTCAGTTTCCTTCAAGGACATTTTCTTTGCACTCACAACTTAGCTAACTCTACGGTGCAAGAGGCCGAGCTTTCAGCTTATCTTGGCTTTCAACATGCCTTCTTCACTAAGCTTAATCATTTCTGGCTTTTGATTTAAAGCGAGAGACCTGAAACTCTTCATTTTACTTGAACACTTAGAGCCACTGTAGGGTTATTGATTGACCTAATTTGAATATGCTTGTGTCTCAGGGAATAGGGAAATCCAAAGAGATGGAGACATATGGGAGAACAGAGATGGTTGTTTGGAGCATCAGAACACACACACTATTACCATCGATTATGTTTGGTGTCTTATTTGGTTTGTGGTGCCCCAAAACAATAACAACAGTGATGTCAAAGATCACTGATCACAGATCACCATAACAGATATAGTAATGATGCAAAAGTTTGAAATATTTCTAGAATTACCAAGATGTGACAAAGTTACCACATGCTGTTGGAAAGGGCACTGATAGATTTGCTTGACATAAGATTGACACATACTTCCAAATTGTGAAAAGTGTGGTATCTGAGAAAAGCATAATAAAACAAAATATGCCTGCATTCTCATGGAAATCTCAAAAGCCACTCAAATAATTCAACATTCTTCAAATAGAGCTACATCTCCTTGATACCAACACATGTAAACTTGTACCCACCTTACGTCAGTGATCCTTATATAGGGTTACTCAACTCAGTGTGTACCAATATAGTCCTCCCAGCTGTAAGCTGAAAACTGGGACTCATCCTGAGTACCTCCCTCACCTTTCCCACCCTTATCCAAACCAGCACCATACCCTGTTAATGGTAACTCCTGAATATCTCTAGAACCATCCTCTTCTCTCAGCTTCTGCCACCACTACTCTGGTCTCATCATAGCATGACTAAGTTATTGAATTAGTTTCCTACCTGGTGTTCCTGGATTCATTCTGTCCTACTTAAATGTATTCTCTACATTGAAACCAGAGTGTATTAGGGTTCTCCAGAGAGAAACACAACCAATAGGATATACATACATACATATTTTGTATATATATGAGAGAGAGAGAGAGATTTATGTTAAAAAATTGGCTCACATGATTGTGGGTGCTGGCAAGTTTGAAAGCTGTAGGGCTGGCTGGTAAACTGGGAATGCAGGCTAATTAGCTGATGTAGTTTTCAGTACTAAATCTGCAGGATGGGCCAGCAGGCTGGAAACTCAGGCAGAGTTTCTAGGTTGCTTTATTGAGGCATGATTACTTCTTCTTCAGAAATCTTTGCTTCTAAGGCCTTCAAAGAATTGCATGGAGCCCATCCACATTATTAAGGGTAACGTGTTGTACTTGAAGTCAACTGATTAACATGTATACATGTTAACCCACAAATACCTTCACAGCACATTTATGCTACTGTTTGACCAAACAACTCTAGCCTGGCCAAGTTGACACATAAAGTTACCCGTTATGCAGGGTAACAGCTGTAAGTCTCCATTTGCTTATATGTGTAATGGGAATAGCAATAATATCTATTTCATGGGGCTGTTGTTTGTGTAAATGAGTTAATATATACAAAACACCTAGAACAATACCTAGCCCACAGCATGCACTAAATGTTCATTACTACAAATAATGGTATTGTAAATCTGATCCTATTGACCACCTGCATAAATCATTACAATCACCTCCCATTGCTTTTAACCTCACACACCAGGCTTCTGTCTGTCTTTGCAGACTCCCACTCTCTCTGCCCAAGGCCCGCTGGATTTCATCCAGGCCCTGGTGCTCACCATTTCTCTTTCCATTGCAAGACCTTTACACACAGCGTTTCCTCTGCCTTAATGCTCTCTTCTCCCTGCATTACCTAATTAATGCCTCTTATCCTTAAATTTCCCTTCAACTGTGAAAATCTTTCCTAACTTCCTTAATGAGGTCACTTTTCTTATCATAAGCTCTCAGAACGCCATGTGTCATTCCCTCATAATGCTTGTCACAGTTGGCAACTGACTGCATCTGTGTGATTATTTTAAGTCTGTTTCCATAACTAGATTCTAAATACCATAAAGCAGGAGATTATGATTGTCTTGCTTTTCCCAGTATTCCCCAGGTTGCTAAGTTTATCTGTGATAAACAAATAATGGCTTCATACATTACTGCATGAGGCATTTACCCACTCATGGCACCAACTTACAAAGAACAAAGAGAAGAAGCAAGGCCCAGTCACTGTGTGAACTCATATGACCATTTCACAGCTAGAAAAATGGAGGAAAGAGACAAAATCAAGTACACAATTTACAGCTGTACTCAGAACAAAGGAGTCAGCTAATATTTCATAAGATAAGAAAAACAATACAATAAAGTCACATTAAATCATGATCAAGGGGCTCAAATCCTTTGACACTTTTGTGTGCTTATAAAAAAAAAACTATCACATAAAAATTGTGCTAAGTATAGATGTACTAAATTTAAAAATGAATCATGAAGCTCTTTCTGGAGCATTTGTCTGTTCACAAACAAACAATGCCAGTGTCCTCATGGAGCTTATATTCTTGTGACAACTAGTGTTCCCAACTGCCTTTTTCCTTAGTGTGGAGAAAGATCTATCCCTTGAGGATAAATCTATAAGCTATTTTGTGCCTGAGATGTTTATGTAGACAAACTGTGAATTGTAGAAGAAGCTATAATTTATAGCTTACCTTTCACTCTTTTCTTAAATATTAACAAACATGTTTTGTTATTATTTGTTAAATAATAAAACATGTTTGTTAATATTTAACTCAACTTTCTAAGAGGGTCTTCTCCAGTCTAATGTCTCTATGGTCAGACACAGGAATCTGTATTTTAATTAGTTCCCCATATGATTCATATGTGTCCTTATGTTGGAGAATTACTTCTAGGATTCTGGAATTTGGTTGTGCAACAGAATCACCGAGGAAGTTTCTCCAAAATACAGATCACTTGAGTTCCACCTCAGCTCTGGTGAATCAATCTGTAGGAATAGGACCCAGGACGTTCATTTTAAAGGATTTTTTTTTTTTTTTTTTTTTACCAGAACTCAATGTAATTTTTAATCTGAGGAACTGTGCCTTCCTTCATTTCCAGAAATTTGCCCACCATTTTTACTTCAAATATAGCTGCTCTCCCATTCTGTCTTCTTTTTCTCTGGAAAACACAATAGATTTTATCGAAGATTCCCTTCTCTACTCCATGTCTCTTAAATGTCCTTCCATATTTTTCATTTCTTCATTTCTGTGGATTCTCATGATTTTCCCCACATCATCTATCAATTGACTAAGTCTCTTGCTGGCTATACCTCTTCTATGGTTTTACACTTATGTATTTCCATTATTATAGTTTTTTACATTTTATTTGATTCTTTTGCATGACCAAGCCTTTTTGCCTTCTTTTTATCTCATGTGGTTCCTTACCTAGACAATACTATTTTTCAGCCTCCAGTCTTGTGCATACTGGAATGACTTCCTCCTTGTACCCCTTTCTTCCTAACCTGCCTAATTTATTAGTACTTCAAGACTCAGCTCAGGTAATATCTCCTCTAGTAAACCTTCCTTGAACCCCAGTCTCGCCTTGGTGCTCCCAGAACACCCTACATAAAGCCTGTCACAAAACATTATATTGAAAATTTATTACTATCTGTTTCCCCCATAAGACAAAAGCTCCAAAAGAAAGGGATTATGTTTATTTCCTTTGCTTTATTTACCCAGCATCTGGCATATAGTACATATCAATAAATGTTTGTTGAATGGAACTAAATTATTGAGAATTGCAGAAAAACAAGCTCTTTCTAATGAGCTGTATCTTCTCTTAAAATTTTCTCTGCTTTGGAAAGTTTAACCCAGTAAGAAAAACATGCAAGTCTTAGGCTAAAAAGTGTTTTAGTAAGTTATGTACTTGGAAAATTGGGATCAGTCCAACAGAAATGTTCAATTCTTGCTAAATGCTCACTTGACATTCCCAGGTTAAATACCACTTCTAGTAGAACTTTCCTTATTTAATTTATAGGTTTTCTCCCATTTACTCTATCATAAAAGATAGCAATAAAAGTCCCATCAAGAAATAAAGAGAGCTATTGAGAAAAGTAATAGAGAAGTGACTAGATGCACTGTTTCTTTCCTTAAAAATATGTACAGTGTGATGCCAGTCTGGGACAGAAGGAATAAACAGAAACCATACAAATAATCAAAGTCTGTCTAGTAACTATACTTCCCATTAAGCCTTTTCAGATAACACGTCAAGATTCCTTCTTTTCGTACGTTAGAATAACAGAATACTTCAAGATCCCATAAGACTTTTTCCCCATAATGGACAAAAATTAGGTTAGCCAGCAAAAATCCCTGAGATATTTTATACCACAAAGATGACAAGTTTTCTCTCTCTTTTATAGGATGTGTATTTGTGTGCTAAGTAGACACAGGGATTAGAAAGGATTTAAAACATTTTAAGAAGTATGGGTTACTTTTTTTTTAAACATCTTGGGTATTTTTTTTTTTTTTTTTTTTTTTTTTTTTTTTTTTTTTGGAGAAAGAATTTTGCTGTTGTTGCCCAGCCTGGAATGCAATGGTGCCATCTCGACTCACTGCAACCTTCGCCTTTTGGGTTCAAGTCATTCTTCTGCCTCAGTCTCCCAAGTAGCTGGGATTACAGGCATGCACCACCATGCCCAGCTAATTTGTATTTTTAGTAGAGACGGGGTTTCTCCATGTTGGTCAGGCTGGTTTCAAACTCCCGACCTCAGGTGATCCACCTGCTTCGGCCTCGCAAAGTGCTAGGATTACAGGCGTGAGCCACCACGCCCAGTTCATCTTGGGTAGCTTTTGAAATAAAAATAAACTATAATTTTAAGCAAAAAAAAAAAAAAAAAAAAAAAAAATTCCTGGCCAGGTACAGTGGCTCATGCTTGTAATCCCAGCAGTTTGGGAGGCCGAGCGAGGTGGGCAGATCATCCGAGGTCAGGAGTTCGAGACCAGCCTGGCCAACATAGGAAAGCCCCGTCCCCCATCTCTACTGAAAATACAAAAATTAGCCAGGCATGGTGACAGGTGCCTGTAATCCCAGCTACTTGGGAGGCTGAGGCATGAGAATTTCTTGAATCTGAGAGGTAGAGGTTGCGGTGAGCCAAGATTGTGACACTACACTCCAACCTGGCGACAAAGCAAGACTCCGTCTCAAAAAAAAAAAAAAAAAAAAAAAAAAAAAAAAAAAAAAAAATTCTTATTCTTTTTATTCTCTCTGTTCCACACCTCACTTTGAACATTTGAGGCTCAAAGCATTTGAGTTAATTCGTGAGTACGTAAACCCTGAGGTGGTTTTAAAAATCCCATTTGGCATTTGGCAAAAGTGAACATCCAGGCACTTGCCTCAGATTTCTCTGTTGTTGATGGAGTTAGGAAAAGGACTTAGATTTTTTTCCTGCTAGATTTCTTTGAAGCCTATGAAAGTCAGTAAAATAACTGAAAAATGCACTGAGTGTGAAAACAGGTATGGAAACATTTTTAGTTGTTTTGATCTGCAAGGAGTCTTAAGGGAGTTGTGAGTGGGAAATAAGAATCAGAAGGACTGGGGTTTTTTCTCCGAGTCAGAGACAGAGAGAGTGCTGGAGCATTGAATGACTTGGTGCAGTTTGATACTTTGCTTACTATTTCTTCATATCTACTCCAAGAAAGGAAGCTGCTATACTCCACAAATTCCTTAACTGCATTGCAATATTTATAATTTCAAAAACCTGCAATTCCTTTGCTTCAACAAATCTCTTTCTCTCTAAAGCTGAAACTGGCTACAGAAAAAAGGCAGCTATGTTACATGGACCAAGTTCTCATGGGAACCTCCCCATCTGCAACATTCTGGAGTTACTGCCATCCCTGCTTCCCCCAACACACTCATGCTGGCCTCAGTGACCTCATGTATACAAGCATACACATGTCCACAAGGACACTCACAGCTTTTGTGGCCAGCACCTGGCTGTTGCCTAAGATACTCTTCCAGTTGACAGTTGATCTTTACAGTCGTACATATCAGAACCAACCAGAAAGCCTAAAAGTCAAATTACAGTCTTATGCCCAAACTCCCCCAAACTCTGACTGAGTAGGACTGGAGAGAATCTGGAGCATGTGTATTTTTAAAAGAGTCTTCAGATAGATCTGATGTGCAAATCCCAAACTATAGAACAATAGGGGAAACCTTAACACAACTTTTTCAAAAGAGTAGAAGTTTGAAAGCAGCTCACCACTGAATTAGCTTGTCTGATGGTAATTTCTTTTCTAACAGCTCCTGAATATTTATCAAAGTTTTCCTATTTCTTATCCTAATGCATTGAGTGATGTCTGCTTGATGACTTTAGGCCTGGCTCTGTCATTGAGGTTTTGCATTTCCCAATAAAAGCATTATAAGTCATAGTGACAGTAGTATAGACTCTTCCTTTATTAAAAAATAAAAATAAAAAAAAGAGGAAGACTCTAAGTGAGACACAAAGACACAAAAGGAAAGCTTAACTTAGAAATCTGTGATAGAAATTGTCCTACCAGAATCATATAATAAGATCTGAGATGGCTTCAAAATGTTTTCCCACTTTGAAGCCTATGTGTCTTTGGCAACAAAAACAAAAAGTAAGTATTTTGGGGAAGAGAGAATGAAATTTATAATTAAAAGGTAAAAAGTTTCAGTTAATTTGGAAAAGGCAAGTATTGTAAGTATAGTGCTACCATGATTACTACTTCAAGAAATGTCTGCTGCACAGTAACCAAGAGCTGGAAACAACCCAAGTGTTTATCCGTGGATGAATGAGTAAATAATACATATACATACAATGGAATAGTATTCAGCTTTAAAGAGGAAGCAAATTCTGATACATGGTACAACATACATAAAGTGCTAGATGTGTAATGGAATTAGAGAAGACGCCTTGCTGGAAAGTAAATTATGAATGAGGACGTCATGCTAAGTTAAATAAGTCAATCTCAAAATAAATACTGTGTGATTCCACTTATATGAGGTACCTAGAAGAGTCAAATACATAGAACTAGAAACTAGAATTTTAGTTGCCAGAAGCTGGAAGGAGGAAGAAATGGGGAGTTGTTCTCTAATGGGTATTGGACAGCTTTGCAAGATGAAAACTTTCTGGAAATTGGTTGCACAACAATGTGCCTATATGTAATACTACCGAATTGTACACTTAGAAATGGTTAAGATGGTAAATTTTATGTTATGCACTTTTAAATCACAATTTAAAAAAAAAAGTCTTCCAGTTGAAAGTCAAATTCCTTTGTGACTCAGAATAACTGACATTGTCAGTTTAGATAAGACACTATAAAACTGAAATTAGAGCAAGTAGAGGTCACTTTCAACTTTGACGCATAATATATGAGCAAAATTAAGGAGCATATTATTCATCTGTTTGTTCTTTTAAACAGTCAAAAAATATGTATTTGTTGTGTATCTCCTGAGCTTTAGTTTTACAGAAGCTTGGCTGGCCTTGGGTCAGCCTCACTCTTACCTAGAGGAAACCACAGTCAATCCAGGGTGTACCAAGGATGTATTTCTGGGCACCAAACATCTTCATATCTGAGTGGTCTTGTTTCAGGCCATTGTCACTCCCACTATTACAAAGGATGATCAGAAAGTTCAAGTTCAAAACATAACTGATTAAATTTGACTCCCTTGAGATTTCTGGGTCAGGACCATAGCAGGAAACTCACCATTTATCTACACTGGGAAATCCTCAAACTCCTCTGTATTAACAACTCATATGATTATTCCTAAATTTTACATTCTCAGACTCTGGGAAGTTGTGACACCACAAGTCACTAGTGAGAGATGAGGCAAGTGGTTTTAAGCCAAATCCACAAGTTCCCTCCCTACCTGTTATCACTGCATATCTCCCAGAGATGAGCATGTGTTGATGGAAACAGGCTTAGAGGGCTACCAGATAGGATACTGAGATCTACTTAAAGATCCTTGCTTGGGAGTTCAGCTTCATGTGCTGTCTTTTCAGTGCTAGATTTGTAATGGAATTAGTTAAGACACCTTGTTGGTGAGTAAATTAACAAGATAGTCCTTGAATCCAAAAAAACCAAAGAATAATCTGTATGTGATTATTTGTTTTAGAGCAAGGGCATTTGTTTAGGCTTGTTAAAATATGCAATATGAAACTTACTAATATCTCCATAGTAAAAGTTCACATCACCACCACGCCTTTTCCTCTCTCTCTATTTACATGCTATTTACAAGTATCAAGTGCTTCTTTTATTGGCTCATGTCTTAGCAACCTCACCTTGCATACATATAACCCAATTCACTTGCAACATCACACTCTGAAATTAAACTTATGTTCTAAGGACTATTAAAAATAACTACATATAAATCTAAATATTCTTGTCTCTCCACCTATGAAACATGGCTTCATAACATGAACAAAAAGCTTCTCTGAATAGGGGAGAAGGATAAAACAAAAAAAGTAACTAAAATCACAGCTGAAATGTTGAGTATGAGAAATGAAACTTGATTTAGAGTGCAAATACTGCATGAAATTCAGACCATTTCCCCAGGTGCTCAACTACTTCCATAGAGCAGGACTGACAGCTTTAAGTAAAGAAGTTTTCAGCTGTAGCCTACTACTGCTATTTTTCCCATCATTTTTAAAGGTTTAGGGTGTAGGTTGCCCTAGTGGTCAAGGACGGGAGCTGCAGGAAAGCTGAAGGGAGAGGTTAAGCTAATGATTGTCAGACCATTAGACTCTAAGGTTTTAACTCAGAAAAACAAGGAGTGATTTTGTTCCAATATTGGAAACATGGAGACATGGTTTTCTTGTCATCAAATGGGCACAGACTACAGTGTCATTCATACTAGATCAAATATCTTCAGTACACATTTATAAAATGGTATGAATATGGATGGAATTGGGAAGGACTATAAAATATGTTGGCAAAGAGACCCCCAAAGTGACCTTGTCTTGTAGCTATCGGGCAAATGAACTTGCAGGTAGTTCAGCTTTGATTGCTGGGTTATATCTATCGTTGTCAAGATCACATGTTTGTAATTTATTTGCAGATCAACTCCTTTATTTGCTTTGTGCCTATAGTACCCTGAGGAACTTGGTTTCTCTAAATAAAGAACAGGATAGAATTGTAGTGGCACTTGCTGTCCCCTCTGAGCCTTTTTTTTTATACTATGGTGCTCCCTGTGTTAGAGTAGGTAAGTGAGAAGAGGAAAATCAAGAACAGAGAACTTTCAGGGTAGGAATAACAACTAAACTGTTGAACACTATCTGCAGTTCTAGATAAAAGTCGTTGTTCTTAGCATGTGCAGAACATATAGCATCGGTTCTATAGCTCAGCAATACTACGTGGTTATGAGTACCCCAAGAAAAAAAACCCTCTGCCTCATCAACTTATTCTAACTTCTTACATTGCCCAGTCAGTTTGATATTCTAGTGAACATTACCTTTCAAGTAACAGAGTCAAGAAGGAAAACCACATCTTGAGCCAGAAGCCAAGTTTGATGCTTTAATTTTTAGTAATTTCTCCATATGCGTTTAAATGTCCTTAGTTAAATTAACTATCACATATTGCTTCTAAGGAAGTCAATGGAAAATTTTACGTTTTCTTAGGAAAAAACTTAGCTTGAGATTCTTGCCTCTACAAAACCATTTTTTTTTCTGTTTCCAGACACATACTAGATGAAAGCAATGGAAAAAATTAAAGAACTGACTCATTTAATTGCAGCTATATAATATTCAAATTACAGATAATACTGTGAAGTCATGTGCTTACATGATTCATTGCCAACAATCAATTACTTTCTCAGAAGTTTTACTTATAAAGAATAAATATTCTAAAGTATTAATATCAGTAGCACTATTAACTAATACCATGCAACTCAGCAATTTTCAAAACAGTCACCCACATACTCCTTTGCTTTTAACATGGAAAACATGTTTATATGAGATCATGTCCATTTCACATTAAACCTAGACATTTCTTCTATAAATGTCTAAATTAACTCTGCCACAAGAAAGCTGCAGTTTTTTAAAAAAATATTGTATTTTATGAGAAAATAAAACATGTCAGAGAAAACCTCCCATTTGGCCATTTTCTCTAATTTCTCCTGTACAGTGTGTGAGCTATTTCATGCAGTTATACGCATCATTCCTCCTCTTATGATAATTTTCCTTTTCTCTACTTTGGTTTCTTTATCATTATAAGTTGTTTTAAGGCCAGTTCTTGTACGTCACTGAACCTGTATCCCATGTAATTTCACTGCTTTCAGGGCAGAGCGGGGTTTGTAAAGAAGAAGAATATTCATTGGGAAAATTAATTTAATTAGGTTTTCCTTACTACACCAAAACCCTAAAGGTGAATTAAGTACCTTGGTGCTTCAGTACCTCAATTTTCCAGTCCTTGAACACATGCCTGTGCTTTCTGATCCCAGATAAGTCACAGATGACCAATAGCTGTTAATTTTCTTTTGGAAGAGAGCTTCAGTCAAGTTCAAAGAGAGTGCTGGACACAGAAAAAGCAAAGTATCTGACCGATTATAAAGTTATTACTCT
>NW_027327380.1:0-13698 GCF_047675955.1 Chlorocebus sabaeus
TGCCTGTAATCCCAGCTACTCAGGAGGCTGAGGCAGGAGAATTGCTTGAACTCGGGAGGCAGAGGCTGCAATGAACAGATATCGCACCTCTGCGCTCTAGCCTGGGCGACAGAGTGAGACTCCGTCTCAAAAAACAAACAAACAAACAAACAAACAAAAAAAGGTTTATTTCTCAGGCTACACGGCCAACAACGGAGTTCTTATTTTTGTCATTCAGGGACACAGGCTGATAGAGTACCCACCATCTCGAATACTGTCAGTCACCATACTAGCAGGAAAAAATAATAAGAGCTCTGCAGGGTTTCACAAAGGCAATTAATAGCTCCCACCCAGAAGTGACACCTGTCCCTTCAGCTGACAACTCATTTGCCAGAATTAATCACATCGCCCCACCCAACCACAAGGGGGCAAGAAAGAGCAATCCTTCTTTGGCCTAGAAATAGGAAAACTGGAAATATTTACTGAACAGCATCAGTGTCCACCATAAGCACAAAGGAGAGCAGTCTAGACTCTGGGACATATTGGTAGTCACCCATCCATCTACCCCTTTTCTGGGTTGTCTAAGCTATTGCCTATGATAAAGTCAGAGCCCCAGAAAGCCAAGATACTGGACCCCAGCAGCTCAGCCAGCAGGAGGATGGCTTTTCTTCAGTGTAATGCCTTCAGCCTAAGGGCAAGAGATCATACAAGAAATGGTCATGGGCCGGGCACAGTGGCTCATGCCTGTAATCCCAGCACTTTGGGAGGCCGAGGCATTTGAGATCAGGAGTTTGGGACCAGCCTAGGCAACATGGCAAAACCTCGTCTCTACAAAAAAATACAAAAATTAGCTGGGCTTGGTGGTACACTCCTATTGTCCCAGCTACTCAGGAGGCTGAGGTGGGAAGATCACTTGAGCCAGGGAGGTTGAGGCTGCAGTAAGCCGAGATGACACCACTGCACTCCAGCCTGGGAGACAGAGCAGGACCCTGTCTCAAAAAAAAAAAAAAAAAAAAAAGTGAAAAAGGCCATGAGAAGAGCTTTCCATTTGCTGCAAATCTCCATTTCTTCAATCACAAAACCACAATACCACTCATTCCTACAACTACTCTGTATATTGCTATCACCATTATTTCTTATTATAGAAAATTTGAAACATACACAAAAGTAAGGAGAATAGTATGATGAACTACTCCATCACCTGGCTTGGCCATTATCAAAATTCTGCCCTTCTTTTTTCATGGGTCCTCTCAGTCATGTTGGGTTTTACTGGAGTATTTGAAAGTAAATCCCAGATAGCCTATCATTTCACCTGTAAGACTCAATATGCATTTCTAACACACGATGACTTCTAAAAATAACCATAATTCCATTATCACACTTCTCCAACAAAATTAAACTAAATATTAGTCATCTAATACTTAGTTCATGATCATTTTTCCCTGAATGTCCAAAAAATAAAATTTTACAGCTGATTTGCTCAAACCAGAATCCAACTAAGGTCTACAAATTTGCAGTTGGTTAATTTGGGGGCTGAGGGTTTTTTTTGTTTTTTGTTTTTTTGTTTGTTTGTTTGTTTGTTGTTGTTTTTAACAGACAGGGTTTCACTATGTTTCCCAGGCTAGACTTTAATTCCTGGGTTCAAGTTATCCTCCTGCCTCAGCCTCCTGAGTAATTTTTTTTTTTTCCCCTGAGATGGAGTCTTGCTCTGTCACCTAGGTTAGAGTGCGGTGGCGCAATCTTGGCTCACTACAAGCTCCACCTCTCGGGTTCACGCCATTCTCCTGCTTCAGCCTCCCGAGTAGCTGGGACTACAGGTGCCCACCACCACACCCGGCTAATTTTTTTGTATTTTTAGTAGAGATGGAGTTTCACCGTGTTAGCCAGGATGGTCTCGATCTCCTGACCTAATGATCCACCTGCCTCGGGCTCCCAAAGTTCTGGGATTACAGGTGTGAGCCACCGCGCCCGGCCTGAGTAATTTTTTTTAAGTCTCTGTTAAGTTACAATACTTCTGCCCCCTTCGTTTTATCTACGCCATTGTATTTGTTTGTTCAAGAAACTAGGTCATTTTTTCCTGTCAAGTTTCCCACATTCTGGATTTGGCTGAGTGTACCCTTGCAAATGTCATTTAACATGTTCCTTTGTCCCCTGTGATTATATTTAGAAGTTTGATTAAATTCAAACAGGCATGGTGGCTCACACCTGTAATCCCAGCACTTTGGGAGACTGAGGTAGGCGGATCACCTGAGGTCAGGAGTTTGAGACCAGCCTAGCCAACATGGTGAAACCTCATGTCTGCTAAAAGTACAAAAAATTAGCCAGGCATGGTGTCAGGAGCCTGTAATCCCAGCTACTCAGGAGGCTGAGGCAGGAGAATCGCTTGAACCCAGGATGTGGAGGTTTTAGCGAGCCGAGATCACGCCAATGTACTCCAGCCTGGGCAACTGAGTGAGACTCCACCTCAAAACAAACAAACAAACAAACAAACAAATTCACATTCACTTTTTTTCTGGAAACATTCCGTAAGTGATACTGTATCCTCTTTCATCACATTAGGAGGCACCTGGTGACTGGTAGTTCTACTTTCTTTTTTTGTTTGGTTTTTGAGATGGAGTCTTGCTCTGTCACCCAGGCTGGAGTGCAGTGGCACGATCTTGGCTCACTGCAACCTTTGCCTCCCAGGCTCAAGTGATCCTGCTGCTTCAGCCTCCTGAGTAGCTGGGATGACAGGCATGTGCCACCACACCCAGCTAGTTTTTTTTTTTTTTTTTTTAAACAGAGTTTTGCTCTGTTGCCCAGGCTGGAGTGCAGTGGCGCGATCTCGGCTCACTGCAAGCTCCACCTCCCGGGTTCATACCATTCTCCTGCCTCAGCCTCCTGAGTAGCTGGGACTACAGGCGCCTGCCACCACGCCCGGCTAATTTTTTTTTTTTTTTTTTTTTTGTATTTTTGGTAGAGACGCGGTTTCACCATGTTAGCCTGGATGGTCTTGATCTCCTGACCTTGTGATCCACCCGCCTTGGCCTCCCAAAGTGCTGGGATTACAGGCCTGAGCCACTGAGCCCAGCCTTTTTTTTTTTTTTTTGTAGAGACAAGGTCTCGCCATTGTTGCCCAGGCTGGTCTCAAGCTCCTGACCTCAAAACATCTTCCCGCCTTGGCCTCCTAAAATGTTGGGATTACAGCTGTGAGCCACCACGCCTGAGCCTTAATCTACTTTCAGTGATGTTGAGACTGATTGGTAAATTCAGAGTGTCTGTCCATTAATTATAAGGTTCTTCATTGTAGGTCAGGTGCGGTGGCTCACACCTGTAATCCCAGCACTTTGGGAGGTCAAGGTGGGAGGATCACCTGAGGTCAGGAGTTTGAGACCAGCCTGACCAACAAGGTGAAACCCCATCTCTACTAAAAATAAAAAAGTTAAAAAAATTAGCCTGGTGTGGTGGCGGGCGCCTGTAGTCCCAGCTACTCAGGAGGCTGAAACAAGAGAATTGTTTGAATCCGGGAGGTGGAGTTTGCAGTGAGCCGAGATTGGGCCACTGCACTCCAGCCTGGGAGACAGAGCAAGACTCCATCTCAAAAATAAATAAATAAAAGGTCTCCATTGTATTAGTTTCCGGTATCTGCTGTTACAAATTACCACAAATTTTGTTTTTAAAACAACATACATTTATTCTCTTACCATAGAGACATTTATTCTCTATCAGCCAGAAGTCCAAAATCTAGGTTTTCAATAACACAGTGGTACAACAACAACAACAACAACAACAACGACAACAAAAACCTAGGTTGTCTCCCTCTGGAGGTTGTGGGCAGATCCCTTCCTTGCCTCTTCCAACTTCTGTTCCTTGGCTTCCTTAGCTGCATCACTCCAATATCTGCCTTTGTGGTCATGTAGCCTCCTCCTCTTCATGCGTCTGTGTCTTTTCCTCTTCTATCTCTTGTAAGGACACACGTCATTGGATGTACCCCACCTGGCTAATCCAGGATGAACTCATTTCATGACCCTTAACTGAAGTTAAGGAATGAATTCACGTAATGAATTACATCAGCAAAGATCCTTTCCTGAAACAAGGTAACATTCACAGTTTTCAGGGATTCGGCCATGGACATATTATCTTTTTTTTCCTCTCTTTCTTTCTTTCTTTCTTTCTTTCTTTCTTTCTTTCTTTCTTTCTTTCTTTCTTTCTTTCTTTCTTTCTTTCTTTCTCTCTCTCTCTCTCTCTCTCTCTCTCTCTCTCTCTCTCTCTCCCCCTCTCTCTCTTTCTTTCTTTCTTTTTGACAGAGTTTTGCTCTTGTTGCCCAGGCTGGAGTGCAATGGTGCGATCTCAGCTCACCGCAACCTCCGCCTTCCGGGTTCAAGCAATGCTCCTGCCTCAGCCTCCTAAATAGCTGGGATTATAGGCAAGCACCACCACCCTGGCTAATTTTGTATTTTTAGTAGAGACAGGGTTTCTCCATGTTGGTCAGGCTGGTATCAAACTCCCTCAGGTGATCCTCCCATCTCAGCCTCCCATAGTGCTGGGATTACAGGCATGATCCACCGTGCCCAGCCTATGGACATATTTTCTTGTGGCCACCATTTGACCCCCTTCACCTATCAACCTTTTATCTGATGGCACTGATGATCATTGTCTAGATTCATTCATTCATTAGCAGTTGCAAAATGGAGATCGTCTAATTTTGTCATTCCTCCTCCTTCTTCTTCTTCTTCTTCTTTTTTTTTTTTTTTTTTTTTTTTTGAGATGGAGTCTTGTTCTGTCACCCAGGCTGGAGGTGCAGTGGCTTGATCTCGGCTCACTGCAACCTCTTCCTCCTGAGTTCAAGTGATTCTTCTGCCTCACCCTCCCTAGTAGCTGGGATTACAGCTGCGTGCCACCATGCCCAGCTAATTTTTGTATTTTTAGTAGAGAAGGGGTTCCACCACGTTGGCCAGGTCAGTGTCAAACTCCTGACCTCAAGTGATCTGCCCACCTCAGCCTCCCAAAGTGCTGGGATTACAGGCGTGACCCACTGTGCCAGGCCCACCTTCGTTTATTAGCTGTGAATCATCTATAAGAAAAACTGCTCTCAATAACTGCTTTGTTACTCTGACATTTCACCCATTCAGGAAAGGTAGAATTAATGCTTGATTATCTCCCATTTGTCTTAGGTGGGCTAAGGAAGATCTACTTCCTAAAAGCAGATCTTGAGTCAGGAACGTAAGTAGTTTATTTGGTAAGTGATGCTTATAGGCACTGGGAGAGGAGTGGAGAAGTGGGACAGGAAAGAGAAGGGGGCCAGTTAGAGGCATGTATTAGAGCAGGTGGGCAAATGGTGTTAAATCCTGCTAGGAACCTCGGAGAAGTATAGAAGCTGCCTCAGAGAATCCTACCCAAGGGGCAAAGAAATAGGATATAATTGTCAACTCCCTCTCTGTTGGTTGAGACCTCATTCTGGGAGCATTAACTCTGTAGCATTCCTGGTTTGCCCTGAGCACAACATGCTCCCACAGCCAGAATAAATGCCTCCAGGCAGAGTCACAGATGTTCACAAAGATGACTTCTCCTTTAGAGGTGAATGCTGAAGGATGTGGGTCACAGTACCATCCACGCTTTGCACTGCTAGGATCCATTCGTGCCTCTCATTCCATGAGTTCATTCTATCCTGTCTCTGATGCTTCAAGGTGGTGGCTGATTGTAATTTCTAACCCTTTTAAAAGAAAGTCTTAACAACAGGCTGAGTGTGGCGACTCATGCTTGTAATCCCAACACTTTTTGAGGCCAAGGTTGGGGGATCACTTAAAGCTAGGAGTTTGAGACCAGTCTGAGCAACAAAGCAAGACCTCTGTCTCTAAAAAATAATTTAAAAATTCACTAGGTATGGTGGCATGTGTCTGTAGTCCCAGCTACTAGGGAGGCTGATATGGAAAGATTTTTTGAGCCTAGTAGTTTGAGGCTGCAGTGAGCCATAATCATGCCACTGCACTCCAGCCTGGGTGACAGAGTGAGACCGCATCTGTTTTTTTAAAAAAATTGTACAACCGGTGGGTTAGTGGGACAAACCATAACCATTGCTGCAGTTGGTTCCAAGGCTGAAATCAACATTCAACATTTCCCTCCTCTACAGTTCATTCTGTTGGTCTGCAGGGCTTTCTCAGTGGAAAATCCAGGCCTTCATGCCTAAAGTTCTCTGCCTTACATTACCATGCCCTTGCCAGGCCATCATTGGTACAACTGCCTGATCATCGGATAATGATGATGAAATATCTCTGCTTGCATAATTCCTTTCTTTGTGTACTGGCCAATTGGTATGAGATGCCCCAAATGATCCAGTGGCTGCTGTAGCCTCAGGTTTAGTAGAACCTTCACTGTGACCTCTGGGAGCTGCATCTGCCACTCCAAGAACCAGGGCTTCTAATCCTACAGACCTTAAATATATAAAGACAGGAGGCACACAAATTCCCCCAAATGAGTCACTAGGACTGATTCAGGTGACAGGGGTATTCCTTCTTCCATACCTTGGTTCCTGTACCCCTGATTTCTAGTTATCTGGCGTATAATACTATATAATGACCATTAGCTCAAAACATGTACTGCATTTTGCAGGACAGCACCCAAATCCCGGAGGGTCTTTTCCCCAAGCTGGCTTTAGATGTGCTGTAATGAGGCCATACTAATGTACTAGCAAGCTGGAAGATTCAAGGTGATGTGATATATTATAGCATAGAACCAATAGATCCTGTGGTTGTGTGTCCATTGTCACACTTCCTTCACTATAAAGTGGACACCCTTGGTTAGAGGTGAGACTATAAGGGATCTCATAAGGACAAATCATTGACTTTGGGCCCTTGATATTTGGTGCTGGCCAAGGCATTTAGTCAGGAAAGACAAATCCTTATCCCGAATATGCACTAATCCCAGTGAGGACATATTGCTCCTCCCCCAGATTGAAAGAGATACATTGAAATTAACATACCATCAGGCGGGCACAGTGACTCACACCTGTAATCCCAGCACTTTGGGAGGCTGAGGCAGGCACTCACTTGAGATCAGGAGTTGAAGACCAGCCTGGGCAGCATAGCAAAACCCCATATCTATTAAAAATACAAAAAAAGATATTGCCAGGTATAGGGGTGTGCACCTGTAATCCCAGCTACCCAGGAGGCTGAGGTGGGAGAACCACCTGAGCCTGGGAGGTCGAGGCCACAGGGAGCTGAGATCACACCACTGCACTCCAGCCTGGGCAACCAGAGTGAGACTCTGTTTCAAAAACAAACAAACAAACAAACAAACAAACAAAAAACATACTATCAACTGCTTGGTTGATCTCCTTGAGGGCTGGTACCATGTTGAGGGGTCAGCATCTGTTTCTGCTGCAGACAGACCAAACATTCAGCAGTGGCAGTAGCTAGACGAGCCGTGATGAGAGGCCACCCATGCTGGTGGACCCTTGCATAGACTCCTGATCTACTGCCACAACTACTCCATTCATGGGCCCACCATGGAAGCCCTGACATGACAAAGGCTGGTTTATCCACTGGAGTCCTTCTGTTCCCTTAGCTATTCAATGCCCCCTCTTCAGTGAATGTTCTTTAATGGTACTGATATAAGACACAAAGTTTTATCACTTTTTGCTCACTCCTATAAGTCCATCCATATACCTCTTCCCCGGACATCCTTATCTCCAACCTTCCAATCTTGCTCTCTTCTGGCCCCTGACCAACCAATGAAGCCACTGCCACTGCTCAAGAATCCACGTGTATATACTTTCCTCAAGTCACCTCTCTCACTGCAGAGTAGACCACCAGTGTGCTGCTTGAAATGTCCTCCCTGGAGGATTTCCCCTCACATTGTCTTTCAAGGCCACCCCTGAGTGGGGCTGTAGTGTGGCAGCATCCAAGTTTAACTCATATCGATGGATCAGACAGACCCACCCATGAACCAGGCCTACATGTTTTCCTTCTCTAAAGCCTGGTTATAGGGAAATTCCCACAAGTCTACAGGGTGAGCTGAGAGAGGTACAGGAGCAACAGAGACAGGTAAAGTGGGATCTGGACTCCCTGCACTTGTAGCTTATTCATGCCCTCTGGACATGCTTACATCCAATTCTAAATGTACCATTTGTGTTGCTGCTGTGCCCATATGTCTTCATGACTTGGTGGGTCTGAAAATTCCCAGATCTTGATGGCAAGCAGAGACGAGAAAGGGAAGGAATCCAGTAAATGCTGCATAATGGAACAGGCTGTGGCCGTGGACAAATGAAATGCATGCCTGCTGGGGCGCTCTGGGAGCTGGTGTAGAACTTGCTACCGTTTTCCCACCTGAGAGATGAGGAGGCTGGGGTTTTAATTTACCAACTCCAGCTGGGCGCAGTGGCTTACGCCTGTAATCCTAGCACTTTGGGAGGCCGAGGTGGGCAGATCACCTGAGGTCAGGAGTTTGAGACTAGCCTGGCCAACCTGGTGAAACCCCATCTCTACTAAAAATATAAAAATTAGCCAGGTATGATGGCATGTGCCTGTAATCCCAGCTACTGGGGAGGCTGAGGCAGGAGAATCACTTGAACCCGGGAGGCTGAGGTTACAAAGCCGAGATCACATCACTGCACTCCAGCCTGGGTAACAGAGTGAAACTCTGTCTCAAATAATAATAATAATAATAATAATAACAATAATAATAATTTACCACCTCTCCACCTGTCACTTGTTGAGAGCTGGTCCCAGGGGCATTAACCTTCTGGCGCTTCTGACTTACTGTGCACTTAGGCCAAGCATTCCTCCACAGACACAAATATCCTTGGGCAGCAAGCAGTCTTTGGTTTGTTGAGTGCTAAGAGAATATGGGTCAGGCCAGCAACAGGATGTGCTAGCCCCTGTTAATTTTCAAAACCTTGAATCGGTGCCCTATCAATGTCCAAAGGTGACCAGTGGTTTTATTTTTCAGTATAATTATGAACTCATGAACTTTTCTTGTATTTGATGTGTTTCAATCTCATACAGTCATTATTCATTTTAATGCTGAAACTGTTTCATCTTCGGCCAGTGGGAGTCTTCTCAAGTTGGCTACTGGGTCTTTTTAAAATGACCCTCACCTAACCTGAGTTGTATAACTGTAACTTCCTTATTCTCTCTCTCTCTCTTTTTCTTTTTTGTTTTAGAGAGACAAGGTCTTGCTCTGTTACCCAGGCGAGAGTGCAGTGGCACCGTTCTAGCTCACTGCAGCCTCATACTGTGGACTCACCTGATTCTCCTGCCTCAGTCTCTCAAGAAGTTAGAACTACAGGCATGTGACACCATACCCAGCTGATCGATTCTTCCTTCCTTCCTTCCTTCATTCCTTCTTTCCTTCCTTCCTTCCTTCCTTCCTTCCTTCCTTCCTTCCTTCCTTCCTTCCTTCCTTCCTTCTTCCCTCCCTCCCTCCCTCCCTCCCTCCCTCTCTCTCTCTCTCTCTCTTTCTTTCTTTCTTTCTTTCTTTCTTTCTTTCTTCTTTCTTTCTTTCTTTCTTTCTTTCTTTCTTTCTTTCTTTCTTTCTTTCTTTCTTTCTTTCTTTTCTTTCTTTTCTTTCTTTTCTTTCTTTTCTTTGTCTTTTTCTTTTCTTTTCTTTCTCTTATTGGTACAGACCAAGTCTTGCTATGTGCCCAGGCTGGTCTCCAACTCCTGGATTCCAGCAATCTTCCTGCCTTGGCCTCCCAAAGTGTTGGGATTACAGATGTGAGCCACCCCACCCAGCCAAACTTCCTTATTCTCTAGTCTGTCAAGCTATCCTGGCCCAGACCTGGAATTTCACCAAAGAGTCCTTGTTCCTTTTAGTAGGAAGTGCTATGTGGAGATCACAATTGGGACACACAGGGGATTCATTGTTATTGGGTTGTCACTGCTTCTGAGCCTTTTCAGTGGCACGGGTTCATGCTGATAGTTCCAATTCAGATGAAGGATTAGCAGTATTTGCTGGGCATAGTGGCTTATGCCTGTAATCCCAGCACTTCGGGAGGCTGAGGTGGGCAGACCATCCTGGCCAATATGGTGAAACCCCGTCTCTACTAAAAATACAAAATTAGCTGGGCATGGTGGTGTACTCCTGTAGTTCCAGCTACTTCGGAGGCTGAAGCAGGAGAATCGCTTGAACCCAGGAGGTGGAGGCTGCAGTGAGCCAAGATTATACAACTGCACTCCAGCCTGGGCAACAGAGACTCTGTCTCAAAAAAAAAAAAAAAAAAAAAGATTAGCAGTTTTTGCTTAAATTTCCTTCTCTTACAGTCAAAATCTTGGTTTCTAACACTATTAATATTACTAATTACTTATTCGCTTTATTATGATAAATAGTACGTTATAATAACTCTCAAAATAGGCTGGGCGCGGTGGCTCATGCCTGTAATCCCAGCACTTTGGGAGGCCGAGGCGGGCGGATCATGAGGTCAGGAAATCGAGACCATCCTGGCTAACATGGTGAAACCCTGTCTCCCGTCTCTACTAAAAATATAAAAAATTAGCCAGGCGTGGTGGCAGGTGCCTGCAGTCCCAGCTACTTGGGAGGCTGAGGCAGGAGAATGGTGTGAACCCGGGAGGCGGAGCATGCAGTGAGTTGAGATCACACCACTGCACTCCAGCCTGGATGACAGAGCAAGACTCCGTCTCAAAAAAGAAAAAAAAAATGTATATATATGTGTGTGTGTGTGTGTGTATAACTCTCAAAATGATAATGCCAACATTAAAATTTATCCATGGCTCCTTTCACCCTTAGAGGGTTAGAGAGATATAGTCAAAATGCTGAGTTTTATAATCACTTGAAATAATTTTTTTTTTTTTTTTTTTTTTTTTTTGAAACAGAGTCTCACTCTGTCTTCCAGGCTGGAGTGCAGTGGCACAACCTTGGCTCACTGAGACTTCCGCCTCCCAGGTTCAAGGGATCCTCATGCCTCAGCTGCTCGAGTAACTGGGATTATAGGTGTGCACTACCACACCCAGCTATTTTTTGTATTTGTAGTAGAGATGGGGTTTCACCTTGTTGGCTAGGCTGGTCTTAAACTCCTGACCTCAGGTGATCCGCCCACCTCTGCCTCCCTAAGTGCTGGGATTACAGGCTTGAGCCTGGCCGAAAGAAAATTCTTCTATGTGGTTTTGCTCCAACTTCATATACAGTTAGGTACTTTTGTTATAGTTTGTTTTATATTTTTAGGGATTGCTTTATTTTTCTTCTTTTTAATTTAATCTAAAATTAATGTAAACTCTAATTAATTTTGTATTTTAATTATATAAAACATTTATATGGCTCCAACATCAAAACCATACAACAAGGGGTTATTACCATTTTACAGGTGAAGGAACTGAAGTGCAGAGAGATTAGTACCTGCCCCTACATCACAGAGAAATAAGTGGTCCTTCCCCATAGGAGGCTGGGAGAGGCACTACAGGCGGCCTTCTGGTGGGACC
Source organism: Chlorocebus sabaeus (assembly GCF_047675955.1). NCBI lineage: Eukaryota > Metazoa > Chordata > Mammalia > Primates > Cercopithecidae > Chlorocebus > Chlorocebus sabaeus. Next base: position 11,391 of record NW_027327380.1, read on the forward strand.
TCATGAGGTAGATTCAGATGTACTCGGGCTTCAGCCCTCCAATTCCTCCCACTATTCTTTGTGGAACAAGCTGATGGTCTTCTCTGAACACATGGGTTTGCAACCCTCAAAGCGCGGTCTGACCAGCTCATGGGGACGCTGGCTCCTGCTGGTGCAGCAGGGGGCTCTCTGATGATGCTGTTCAGCCTGTAGTTCCCATTGCTGTCTCCCTACTGTTCCACTTCCCCTCCCACTCCACACTCCACACTCCCTGTCTGTGGCAGCAGGAGCCCTCAGAGCCACACTTAGCCATTTCTGCCCCCCACCCCCTCCCGCCTGGGCTGGGGTCCTGTGCTTCCTGGCCTCTTTCAGAAGCTATCAAAGCCCCCATTCTCTGAACACAGCTGTGCCAGCATTCAGAGCCACATCCCCCTCTTCAGCTCTACTCCCACATGCCCATGGCACAAGACCCAGATGCTTGTGCAGGGCCTGGGAGAGGAACTCAGCTGCCTAGGCCCCCACCCCAAGTCTGGGAGAAAGGAGGCAGGTGTTCAAGGAGGTTGGCAGGACAGGCTTTCCCAGTAGCCACTGTGGAATAGAATCCAGTGAGGAAGGCCCAGGGCTAACACTGGAGATGGGGGGAACTCAGGGTACAGGAACATGGAGGGGATATTCTCTTTTCTGAACTTGGGTCATGGCCTCGGCTTTGGCATGGATGGGGGATGTTGGGGGTCTGGTGGAGGCAGGAGATTGATTGTTCTCATCCAGAGAGGCTGGAAAATTCCCCAGGGCCCAGGAGACTGGGAGGCAGCCAGCTGGGCTGCATGTGGGAGAGGGAGGAGAGCTGCCCATGCTCTCCCTCTCTCTCTCTTTCTTCTCTCCACCTCCCTCTTTCTCTCTGCCCTGATAGACATCTGGGGAGCCCTGGCAAGAACGTTGGCCTGGGAGACTTGATTTTTGGTCATGGTTCAGCCAATTCCATGCTGTGTGACTCTGGACAGTTGCTTGACCTCTTTGGGTCTCAGTTTCCATGTTCAGAAGATACTCAAGGTTACTGGAGAAATTTTTCTCCTGTTACTGAGACAGGAGGTTCTACTTGAAATTTGACTTTCATTCTTCCCACTGCCATTGATTCTGTTTGCTTTCAACCAGTCCCTGGGGATCTCTTTCTGAGATCTGGAAGGACTAGGCAGAGGGAGGTCTTGGTTCTTGCCTCCTCTCAGAAAGTGAATAGAAACAGGGGAAGACACATATGGCCAAGGGTCTGTAACTGTGAAGAGAGTCCCTGATCCGCAATTGCTGATTCAAACTGCAGGTTAGCCTTCAGTATACATTTTCTCAGCTGGAAATGTTGAAAAAGGCTCAGAGTGCCCATTTCCTCCCCTGATAAATCCTCTGCAAAGGATTCTGCTCCCAAATAGTGAGCCCTCCAGGAGAGTGGTCCTCTGACCTCCTGGCCAGGAGATCTGGGCAGATTAGGTTGCTGGGTGTGTGCGCATGTGTATGTGACTGGGAAAGGAAAAGAACTAGATTTTGCTGAGCCCAAGTCATGGGCCAGGGGTTTCCCTTGCCCAGTTCAGGTACAGTAGATATTGCCCAGTGCAGTATATATTATTCAGCCCCTTGTTCAGAAAAGAGAGCTTCAGAGGAGGAACAGGGCCCTTTCTGAGGTTTGCCACTGCAAATGACAAAACAGGAATTTGACCTCAGTGCCTGTGATGCCAGAGTCCTCATTTGTGCAATAGCAGCTGTCTGTTCTCTTACCACGTCTGGTCTCCCACCAGGGATCTGCCTTTTGGAACAGACTGTCTGATACCAGCCCTTGTCCAGACCCAGGTGCTGCTGGCCTCAGTCAAGGGTGGACTCCCCCAGGGCACCGAAGTGAGTGCCAACCCTTCTGGTCATGAGGAGAGGTGGTAAGGAAGGTCACTTTCTCTGCCTTCCCTGGTCACAGCCAGGTTTCCCTGAGGCAAGAACTGTGGTTACATCTGAGCCACCACTGGGATTAAATTTCAGCCGCTTGGTTGCCTGGCTCAGCCTGGCTGGCCTCAAGCCCTGTAGAGCCAGTGTGGAGATAGGCTGGACACACGCATCCATGCTGAGACTGTCCTGAGGAAGGGGGATTTTCTTGCAACTCTGAGATGCAACATCTTAAGGGAGCAAAAGGACATCCTAAGGCTGCCCAGACCTGTCCCTAAAGGCCTTCTCAGATCCCCTCTTTCTACTAGAATAATTGGAACTGCATTTCCAGACCTCGAGCAGTTCCTGGTCCACAGTTGGAATTCAATTCAACTCATATTTGTTTAACGAAGTAAATAGATTGAGATCC
>NW_027327381.1:0-13677 GCF_047675955.1 Chlorocebus sabaeus
TATGAAGCACCTACTATGTGCCAGATGATACAGAAGGCATTTTGGAAACTCATAACCCACTCTTGCATTTCAGTGGCCATTTGCTATGCATGCCCAAGACAGTCTCCTGAAAACCTAACCTTCCTTCTTTCTCTCATTCTTTGACTCCCGTTGAATCTGAATTTAAGGCAGTTCTTCACTATCAGCCCTGATCTGGATGCTGACTACAGCTGTGACTTGGCGCTTTCCCTTTCGGCCTTCTCACTCTCCCTAAGTAATTAAGTTCCCTCATGATAACGAAGCATCATTACAATAATATTGATACCTGCTGTAATCACTGGCATTCTGGCTTTTCATTTTCCAGTATTTGCCTTGGATCAAGTAGCTCTGTGCTAATGCAGCAGAAGGTCACCCGATGAAGGGGCTGATAGTGGAGAGGACAGCTCTACTTAGAATGCACGGAAGGTTATGCTTTCCTGGCGTTGTAGAGCTAATCTTTCAAGTTGTCCTTTTTTGACTTTCTCAGTTTAATCAGTTTAATCTCATCTTCCCTCTTTTCTGATTACAAGGATTTTCTGTAGAAACCTTGCCTCCACAATAAAGACCATGTGGCAATTTATTCTCATATTGATTTCAACGTTTCTGTTCCTCCACCAATGAGCCAATAATGGGAAAAGGGGAGGAAGGGTGGGAGAAGGTTGGAAAAGGAAGAGCCAAGAGAAGAAGGATTGGGGAATAGGAAGCAAGAGCCCTTCCCATACATGCGTTAGTAGGAAAGCCACATACTCCAGTTATCTGGGAAACCTAAATCATCTTAAATGCACTGAAAGCAGAAATGACAGTTGAATTGGAAAGTCTCCACAATGATTAAAGTTAGTTAAAGACAGCTCTACCAACAAGGGCTTACTTTCTATTTTCACACTAAAGAGATAGAGACAGACACACACACGCACACACACCAGACACACACACACACACACACACACACATCCCCCTTCTGGATTCAGACATTGCAGTGTATCAAAGGAGATAAATCACACAGCAACAACCTTCCCCAAGAATTCAGCAAATTCTGCTTCCATCTGCTCCTCCCGGTCAATGCAGAGTAGTGAGTGGTGTCTTGCTGGGCCCTCTACAAAGAGCAGACGCACAGCCATTTGCTAAAAGAGGGGAAAAGGCAAAAAGTGGCGTTGGAAGGAAGGTGGTGATCATGCTTATGATTATACAGCTTTGTGAAGAAGTGCAGTTAGCTTTGTGTGCACGGTTCTGGACTGCAACGGAGCATTCTGAGGGGCAACAGAAAACTGAAATAAATCAGAGTTTGCTGAGTGGATGCATTTAAAAAACAGTTGTGCTCTGTAGGTCGTATTTAACTGTTACATATCAAACTGATACAATTGGCTGTGTAATTCTTAAATATTCTAGAAATTGGGGGAAATTGGTTAGCCATTTATTTAACCACACTATGCCTGGTGGGGGGAAAAAATGGCACGTCAAATACAAAAAGTATTTATTGTCTTTAATAAGAAGGAATTAAGTATCTTTTTAGGAATTTAACTTATTGTAAGTGGCCAAAGCAAAACGGAAAAGAAAAAAGAAAAGACATTTCCACAGAAACTCACACATGCTGGAGAATTAAAATGAATTTGCTACCTTTTAAATTCACAGTCTCTTTCCGTTTGTTCTGATGTGAACTACGGCAATCATTGAATGTTTACTGAGTGCTGAAAACAGTATAATTTTGCAAAGATTGCACTTGGTTCTAAGAACCACAAGCCTATACATTTAAAATGGACCAAGTCATTGCCCAAAATATTTGTTTCCTTAAATGGAGAGTGGCAAGTGGGGCAGGGAATGGGGGTATAGAGCCAAGTGTTTTGCACAGTAACTACGCTGCATTTCCACCGTCCCTAGTGCATCTTTGTACTTCATCTTCAGGGTTCCTGGAGATAATGACATACTATAGCCAGCTGAAAAGAACATCTGTTTTAAGAACTGTGAACTTGCAGGAGCCATTTGTCTGTCTGATCTGTTCCCATTATTTTCCTCCCCATTTTGTACCTTTATATTTCTCCATTGATCAAATCTACACAAAATAAAGGAATTGAGAAAGACACTAAACAGCCATAATTTCTTCTCCCTTCAAAAGGTTACCCACCACCTTTCCTGTTAAATAATTCTGCTTGACATAAAACACCCAACTTTTTTTTTTTTTTTTTTTTGTAAGCATGTGTTTTCCTTTCCCTTTAAATGGAAGTCTTTGGTTCAGTGAGGCTTGCATGCCTAATGACAATGTGGTGAAGTTAGCCCAGGAGAACAATGCATCCATTAATCTGCCTCATGCTTAATTGGTAACTACTGTATGGGCTGGCATTTCAAACACAGATTGCAAATGTACTTGAATTAGTTACTGTTTAATTGATACAACTGGCACTCAGCCTAGAACCAACATGCAGCTACTGTAAAAAGAGAGAGGCTTGAAAGCAGAGAGAAAAGGATAAAACAAGGTACGACTGTGATTCACTCTTTAAATGTTTATATCAATTATTTGTGAAATATAATTACATATATTTTTCATAGTGCTTTGGCAAGCAATAGGCCAAAACAAGCTGCTAAAAAATACCCGGAATGCTTGCTGACATAAGAAATAGCGGTGATTTCCAACTCTCTCTCCTCTTTCTTCGTTCTACTCTTGCCCTTCCACAGATAGTTATGTATGTGCAACTGAGATTGGGGAATGCAATATTTATCATAAGATGAAATACCTAAGAGGATAATTTTGACAATGTCTCCACAATAGCAGAATTTCAAAAAAAAAACCAGAATACTATTATGGTAATGATTCAACTTGATGACCATTCACACAAATGTTACTATCAACATATTTTCAAAAGAAAAAATTAATTCCTTTCAATTAATCCCCAAATAATTTCCTGTAGGCACACCATGCAGAAACCATTAGTTTCTACAACTTGCCTTTAAATAGAGAACATTTTGATTCCAGAGATGTTGTAATGACATCGATGGCTGTCATTTTTCAAGCATCTTCCACACACCCAGAATCACACTAAGTGATTCAATCCACAATTTCTCATTCACCCCTCCAAAGAGTCATGATTTCTTCCTCAGTTTAAACCCTTATTTCATTGATTAAATATATGTAAAATAATTGGACTTTAAAAAATTATTAAACTGAACTTTTAAAAACCTTTTATAAAAGTTAACCCATGGGGATTAAATGATTAAATGATTTTGCTTGCTATAAAATGCTCAATTGCTAGCTTGAATTTACAGGTATATGCTAGTCACGGAAGAGCTGATGGCTTTTTCATACCCAGAATACATATAAAGCAACCAAAGTACTTTTATCCAATCTGCAGTGAAAATCCTTTCATTGGTTTAGTACACAGTTATTGAGTATCTACAATATATATAGTTTGGTTTTCAATTATGTGAGATGTTATGTAAAATTGATCTCAATATCATTATCAGTGAGTTTCCAATGGCCAATATCAAAGGGACAGCATCTATTACATCTTTAAATATTTTTGCAGTTTACTTTTGTGTTGTGTGATTTTTGCTTGGCCGAAACTTTGTAGAAGTTGACATTTTTCTTGGCTTTTCCAACATAAAGCCTTCCAGGTTTTCATCCGGCCTGTCTGATTACTTCTGAATTGCTCAGAGGTTCTGATACGGTTTGGATTTGTGTTCCACCCAAACCTCATGTGGAATTGTAATCCCAGGAGGGGCCTGGTGAGAGGTGATTGGATCATGAGGGTGGATTTTCCCCTTACAGTTCTCACGATAGTGAGTGAGTTCTCACGAGATTTGGTTATTTAAAAGTGCATAGCACCTCCCCACCCCCGCCCCGCCGGTTCTTTTCTTCTCCTTCTCCAACCGGGGGAGGTTGTGCCTGCTTCCCCTTTGCCTTCCACCATGATTTCCTGGGGACTCCCCAGCCATGCTTCCTGTACAGCCTGCAGAACCATAAACCAATTCAACCTCTTTTCTTTATAAATTATCCAGTCTCAGGTAGTTATTTTAGCAATGCGAGAATGGATTAATACAGGCTCCTCTTTACCCAACATTTAAACATGGGAAGTTTGTATTTCAGATCTCTTTTGCTCTGTGCAGTCTCATTTTGTGCTACTGACTTCACCTGTATACCACATGTAAGTTGTATATCACGATCCCAGAGAAATTGCTTTCCTGTAAAATAATATATATGACTTTTTAAAAAAATCACTGAGAGCAATCTTGGAGAAATTTAAATTCTCTTTTTGCCCGTTAGATTGCTCTATTACAATTCAGAGCCGCATACACAAAGCCAACTGGACTCCACTGGGTTGTCTAATGACAGCTCATAAGGATGTTCAACAGTGGACTCGCCTTCCAAATCCACTGCTTTGCTTTTTCTCGTGTCTTGTGAAATGGTGTCTCTATTTACATAGTCACCCAAGTCACCAGTCTGAGAGTCATTCTTGATTTTTCACTGACCTTCATTCCTCTCCATCTCCACCCACCTGATTTAATCACCAAGTCCTGCAGATTTTTTAATGCTCATAATAGTTTAAAAAAAAAAGAAAGAAACAAAAAAAATTCTTTCTTTCTGTCCTCAATTATACTTCTTACTTCTCATCTGAATTATTGCGCTAGCCAGCAAAACAGTTTTTCTACTTCTACTACTAACTCTTCTCCAGCCCATTCTGTAGGGATGATTCCAAAGAATGAACATGCACCTTTTCTTGCTGAAGATTGTCGAGAGCTCTCATAGGCTTAAGGAAAAGGAACTGTTGTGTTCTAATCTCTGCCTATTTCTTTAGTTTCTTTTCCTCGCTCTCCCAAACATTCCCACCCTTCTCTACCTCTACAGTAATTCCTACTGTTTCTTCAAGGCTCGATTTGACCATCATTCTGCAAAGCTTTCTCTAGCCATCCTTGGCTAAGGTAGGTGTTGGTTCTGTCTTCCGGTAGTTCCCTGTGCATACTTCCATTACAGGCTTGATCCCATTGCACTCTAACTCTAAGCTATTTTAGAGTTACTGGTTAGGCTGTTAGGCTTTCTGGTTAGGCAGTAATCATATTTTGCCTTCTGGTATTTTTACCTGTTGATAACACTTTACATATTTTTTAAAAGGGAGACTTATTTGGTGGTATCTTCAAAGAGATGTAAAACATAATATTCAACTCAGTTTTATATACCAAGTATATAAATATTTGTTCTCTTATTTCTGTGTTGGGGGGACACAGGAAAATAGATTTAGAGGGTCCAAGTGCAGTTTTGTTACATGAATATATCACATGGTGTTGAAGTCTGGACTTTTAGTGTGGCCATCACCCAAATAATATACATTGTACCCATTAAGTAATTTCTTATCCCTCATCCTGTTCTTGCTTCTAACTAGCTAAGTGACATTGGGGACACCACTGAGCCTTTCTAAGCATTAGCTTCATTGTCTAAATAATTATTTTTAAGCTCTTTGTAACACAAATATTTGTATTTAAGTGGTTCTTTCCAATTATGTAATTAGACATTTAATATAAGTATTAATAGTTTACTGTTGTTGAATGAAAAGATTCTGATTCAAAGTGTTCTTAGATATTGATTTTTGTCCCTACACTAAGTGATGTTAGTTTACATCTATAATGATTTTACATAAGATTTAAGCTGGTTCACAATAACATATCCCCCAAATGGTAAGAAGAAGGAGGAAAAGAGAGGAAGAAGAGGAGCAGGAGGAGGAGGAGAAAGAGGAGGAGTAGAGAGAATTGTGTCAAAGAAAAAAGTAAATATTAATACATGTAAAAGTCAAAACTAGAAGCAAGTGAAAATACATGCCTGCACCATAATTGCTATATGTAATTGTAATAGGTCATTTTAGGTCATTTTGAAATTTGATTCTGAGCTTCCTGGTGTACAAAATGAAAAAGACAACAGTCTCAGATATCAAACACTTATCACAGGAGAAGCAAGGCTTTTCCAGCACACATTTGTCTCCCTCCCTCCCTTCCTTCCTTCCTTCCTTCCTTCCTTCCTTCCTTCCTTCCTTCCTTCCTTCCTTCCTTCCTTCCTTCCTTCCTTCCTTTCTCTCTTTCTCTCTTTCTCTCTTTTGAGACTCTTACTCTGTCACCCAGTCTGGAGCGCAATGATGCAATCTTGGCTTGCTGCAACCTCTGCCTCCCTGGTTCAAGCAATTCTGCTGCCTCAGCCTCCCAAGTAGCTGGGACTACAGGTGCCCACCACCACAGCTGGCTAATTTTGTGTGTTTTCAGTAGGGATGGGGTTTCCCCATGTTGGCCACGCTGGTCTCGAACTCCTGACCTCAAGTGATCCGTCCACCTCAGCCTCCCAAAGTGCTGGGATTACAGGTGTGAGCTACCACGCCCAGCCTCCAGCACATATTTCTAAAGTAAGTTTTTCCACACTGAGCTGCATGTGCCAGACACTAAATAATGTACCAGACAATGCCTCAACACAATTCCTAAATAAAATGTAAGAATGAAATTGATGATATTGTGCTTTAAAACACCCTCCAAGAAAAGGCAAGGCCATTATCTGAAAAGTTTGTAAAAACAAGTCCATCAGTGGCCAAGATATATTTCAACTGGGTAGCCTTCTGATGATCTACTTTGATTAAAAACGAAATCCAGAATACCTAAATAAATAGCAACAGAACACAGCCTTTTAATCCTCTTTAAACATCACATGTGCTAGGTTCTAATGAGTCCTGGTGGTGTGTTTTGAGTAAGATTCTACTCTAGGAAGCGGCAGTTGCTCCCTCTTTCACAGTTTACTAAAAGCAATTACTCTCAGTGCTATTCATGTGTTGTATCCTGGTTCCGCCACTAACACACAGTGTGACTTTGAGCAAGTGACTCAACCTCTCTGTCATTTAGTTTCCTCATCTGTAAAATATGAATAATCACAACACTTAGCACATTGGATTGTTAGGAGGATAAAATGCAACGAAACATGTAAAATGCCTCTGATGGTGCCTGGTGAATAGAAAGTGCTTCTCTCTCTCTCTCTCTCTCTCTCTCTCTCTCTCTCTCTCTCTCTCTCTCTCTCTCTCTCTCTCTCTCCTCTCTCTCTCTCTCTCTCTCTCTCTCTCTCTCTCTATATATATATATATATATATATATATAGTGGGTTTTTTTTTTTTTTTTCCTGAGATGAAGTCTTGCTCTGTTGCCCAGGCTGGAGTGCAGTGGCACAATCTCGGCTCACTGAAACCTCCACCTCCTGGGTTCAAGCAATTCTCCTGCATCAGCCTCCCAAGTAGTTGGGATTACAGGCACCCACCACCACGCCCAGATAATTTTTTTGTATTTTTAGCACAGATGGGGTTTCACCATGTTGGTCAGGCTGATCTCGAACTCCTGATCTCATGATCTTTCCGCCTTGGCCTCCCAGTGTGTGGAATTACAGGCATAAGCCACTGCACACAGCCAAGGTACTACTATATTACATGAGACTGCCTTAGACATGCATGTTGTATGTGCTTTTCAATTAGTAGCAGCACCAAAATAACCATTCTTCCCTTTCTGAGAGCATTATGGATCACACATTTGCAGATTGTTTAAGCTATCACTAGATCGTGATCTTGTTTACTTTGGTGATGCACTTCTTATATTCATAGACATAGAAACTGGATTTTAAACTTCGTATATGTCCAGCTTTCTTTGTGGTGAATCTTTATCATTCAGTTTTAAACAAAACTTGTCCTCTTGTGAGATGCAATCACATGATTCATCTACTGAAAAAATGAAAAAAGACTCCACACATTAGGCTGGAAGCTTGGATTCTAGTCTAGCTTAGTGATACCATGTCAACCTTCTCATTTGCAATGTTTGAGCATCAAGATCACTGCTAAATGTTCATTCTGGTTTTAAACTTCTGATTCTAAAAATTCAAGTTTAGTTTAACGTTAAATATTCTTTTAGACCAAGGGAAACAAATGAACAAAAAACTGTATGTAAAATATCCCTCCTCTCTGACATATAGTTCTTATTTCCCTAAATTTCTGAATTCTGAAGAGAATTGATGCTTTCCCATTTAATACTGTTTCGTCTGAAGTTCCTGAAATTTTCAGGCTAATAAATCCCCAGGTGGCTCTATTTCAAGTGTTACCCTTTGCAGCAACGAGCATCTCTCTGAACTTTAGACCTAATTTTGCTGTGAGTATTCTTACCTCGTTTAAGGCAGGAGCAAAACTTCCATGGATTTCCCTATCCCGCCTGTGCCATCTTATCTCTGATGAGAATGGCGAGCATTGACCTGCAAGAGAAGCTCACTGAGTATTTCTGCTCCTTTCTCCACACCCTTCATCACTCCTCCCAAAGGAGGAGACAAGATCAAGACACCCTACCCACAATGGGAAAGAGTTATTCTCTGAATTATTCAAACCGTAGGACTGTGTGTTGACATAATTTTCAAACAGATGAAGGTGGCAACACTGGAGTGCGGATTTTTCCTCTCTGGTCTCTGTTGCTTCCATAGAGGATAGAATGATAATGAGGGCCTGAGCCATTTCTCCTTGGAAGCATTCCAAACATCTCTCTTTATCTTTAACTCTCTCTTTCTCCCACTCTATACTCTCTCCTGCCTCAAAGGGCAGCCCTAGATCAGGTTTGATAAAGTCTGGAGTAGGAGACACAGCATCAGGGCAGACACCTTCCTCCTACCATCCCCTCCCTCTTGTGTTTCTTCATGTTCTATTTCCTCTCATCTTGGGAGGTCCACCTTAATTCAACCTTTCCACCAACTTGAGTGTTGACATTAGAGACCCGGGTTTGGGTTTAGGAAAGAGTCACCTGACTTAGAGAGGAAGAATGCTCCAAGAGCAGTTGACTTCCTGAAGACCTATATTGGAAAGGGAGGCTAATGCCCAAGCAATGAAGATGTGAGACAATGACCAGCTTGGTCAGATTTTCTCTTGTGACTGTTTTGCCCTTGGAAGCTCACCCCAAGAGGTATCTGTAGCAAGGCAGGACTCAGTTATTTCTGAGTTCCTTTGCCAAATAACACCACACAATAATCACTTTAATGGCAATTCAATTAACATAGCTACAATTTGGTATAGTTAATTTTAACTGATTCTATTATTTTCAATAGCAGCTAGTAGGTGATGGCTGCCTCCTTTCTGTACTATTCCGTTTTGATGAACAGTGGGAGTGGAAGGGCTTTGCTTTCAAAATCTCTGCTCCTTTCCCATTCACTATGCAGATATAGCAGAGTCAATTAGGAAACAATGGTTATATGTTTAAAGCCATGTGTTTTAGTAACTAAATGTTTCTGCTTTAGAACTTTATGCAGCTTTTCCAGTTCTGTTCTTTTTAAAGTTTTGAGTATTTTTTTTCTTAACTATTTCCCAACAAAATCAATTCCCAAACTTTTTCATAATTACTATTCCCTATAAAATTTACTCTTTCACTGACTAAATTAAAGTCTTGGGTGTGGAGACCATATCATGTAATTATAATCCTTACCCCTTATTTTACGAAGCACAAAATAAAAATCACAGGAAAAATACAAATAGCCAATAAATGTAAAGAACCTATTTGCTCTTTTGAGTCATCATAAAAGTGCACATTGGAACTGTCTATAAAATTTGTAGTGATATTAATGTATTCTAATATTTGAATGATGTTCTAAGAGTGACCAGAGAATGTTGCTGAATGACTAGAAAAACTTTTTGGAAAGCAATTCATCAATATGTGTTAACAACCTTTAAAATGTATATCCTTGAAGAATATTACATGACATGGAACAATTATTGGCATGTAATGCTAATTTTAGTATTATTCAATAAATATTTATTAAGGGCCCTCCATGTGCCGGGCACTGCTTTATGGGAACAAAATAAACTTCATGTCTTCAAGGAACTTCTATGGAAAACAAAGTCAGCTGGTGATCATGATGGCAGCAGCAGCCCATCTGGAGTACCTGCTAAAGAGGTGCCAGCTGCAGTGGGGGAGGCACTGCCAGGGCTGCCTGCTCTGCATAGTCAGCAGGAGCTGAGAACAGGTGGGAGCCCTGCCCCCTACTGAGTTAGCAGGGTAGGAGCCCCTTGCTCCCTGGCACACAGCTGCAGCCACCCTGTCAGGGTTCTGGACCTGGACAGTCCTGCACTCCCAGGGACCCAGGAAGCCCCCTCCCCCCACAGGCTTGAAAACACCTGCTCCAGCTCCCTGTCCTCTCCCTGCTCCAAGTCCCTGCTTGGGGCAGAGCAAAGTTGTGGATGAGCCTGGTGGCTGTCCCAACCCAGCCAAGTGTGCATGTCCTCACAGTGGCATTGACACCAACACCCTGCCACCTTGGCCTCCCTTGACTTTGGGCATCATTGAGCATGGGTCGGGGGCAAGGAGGCTGAGAGCAGCTCAGCACATGCCTGCCAGTGCCTCTCCTTATGGATAGCCTGGGGGCTGTGAACGGCATGTTAAAAGCAGATTCCTAGGGGAGAAGGGGTGGGTCTCTGGTGAAACTCCACTTTCAGACCAGGAATGGCATGAAGTCTGGGGCCAGGCTGCCAGTTCCAAGTAAAGTCTACAGCCCAGAGTGAGACCTTCATTGATGACTGTTCAGCCAATCAGATGGTGCATTTTCCAGGCCGACCTGTGGCTGCCTGTGGGCCAGTTAGCACACACTTCCTCCATTCTGAGCACACAAAAACCCCAGACTCAGTCAGACTCACACACTCATCAGGATGATCTGCCTACAGAAAGGAGCTACCCACTTTGGTTCTCCTGAGAGCTGTTCTGTCACTCAGTGAAGCTCCTCTCCACTCACTCTCCAGTTGTCCACCTACATCATTCTTCCTGGATGCAGGACAAGAACTCAGGACCCGCTTAGTGGTGGGACTGAAAGAGCTATAACACAAACAGGGGTGAAACAAGCCCCCTGCTTGCCACATTGTGGGTGATGAGAAGGAGAGAAGAGCTGTGGCCCTTCAAGGAGCCCATACCTAGGGTCTCCCCAAGCCAGGGCTGTGACATCCTTTTTGTGACTCTAGAGTTCCTGGCATCTCCAAGCTTCCAGGCACCACTATGTTCCCCTCATCCAGACGCAGGTAGAAGCTACCGGTGGCACATCTGATCCAGCTACAGCCTTGCACAGAGCTGGCATCTGAGCTGGCACCTGTGCACAAGCCTGGAGCTGCCCACCCCTCCATAATAGCCAGTGTGCCTGGCTGTGCACTGTGGCTGGACCCCACACTTGTCTGCTCACATAACTCTTACTGCTCCATGCCTGGCTTGCCCTTGGTAGGCATGCAATCTGGGCTGATAGCAGGAGCTCAGCACAGCCTGCCAGGCTGAGTGGGCAGAATGAACCCAGTGGGGCCAAGCAAAACTCAGGCAAAGGCACCACCTGCCACAGAGGTTTCTGGCTGGAAAAGTGACACCCTATGGATCCTGTGACAGTAAGTGCTATGAATAGTATGGCCATATGCCCCCTTTGCCTGAGACAGTTTAAGGCTGTTGTCCCAACATAATTATTAGTATCTAGGTACTACAATAGAATAATGGGGTGGGTGTGATTTTAGGCACAGTAGTCAGAGAGCCCTCTTGGAGAAGGTGACTTTTGGCAGAGGTTAGAATGCAATGAAGCAGTGAGCCCCATGACTCTCTGGAGGAAAATCACTTAGCAGCAGAAAGACCAAGTGAGACGGAAGCACCTGATGTGTTTGAGGAGCCCTGACAGGCAGGTGAATGTGGCTGGCATGGAGGAAGTAACAAGAGCGCGGAAGGGCATGGGATCAGATGAGCTTGGCTCATGAGAAAGTCTTACTGAAACATTCATCTCAGTTTTCTGAAAATGTTAAAAGAAGTTTACTGTAGACTCAGTCTTATTTTTTCCCCAGACATAGCTATGTGCCCAGGTCAGCAGAATTTGTTACTGCAGCTTGTATAGAGAATGCCATGACCAGAGCACCTTCTGTCTGGAATGAGATGCTGTGTCCTTCTCTACAAAGAGTTAAGTCAGATCTTGACAACTGAAGAACACTGGGGCTGTGAGCCACAGTGAGCAAGACTTCCTTGTCCAATATCCCACGGCAAAGCCTTTCTCTTAGGGCACAACCCTCATTTACTTTGTTCTTGATTCTATGCTTGAAAACATTGTAAAGTTAATGTAAGCTTCCAATATGGAGATTAGTTAGCCAAAGTTCATTACTTACAGTTAGTGAAGGATAAATTTTCAGAAGAATTTATTTTTGTATTTTATTATTATTATTATTATTTTGAGACAGAGTTTTGCTCTTGTCACCCAGGCTGGAGGGCAGTGGTGCGATCTCTGCTCACTGCAACCTCCGCCTCCTGGATTCAAGTAATTCTCCTGTCTCAGTCTCCTGAGTAGCTGGGACTACAGGCGTGCACCACTACACCCAGTAGACAGGGTTTCATCAGGTTGGCCCGGCTGGTCTCAAACTCCTGATCTCAGGCCATCCACCGGCCTCAGCCTCCCAAAGTGCAGGGATTACAGACATGAGCCACCGTGCCCAGCCTGTATTTTTAAATTTAACCCAGAGACACACATGGACCATGCAGGAGGTGAAAGCTAGGCCGTCACTTTTGTTCTCTTCACCATGACCAGTGGACCAGATTCTTAATTGAGTGGCAATTAGCCAAGAATTACGCTCCCTCTGTACAGGATTTTGAAAAATTAACATTGCTGGTTTATACCTTCTGTTAATTATTACTTTATATTTAATATGTTTCAAACATTGGGCACCAACTAAGTGTCTTTTAAGGCAGTTATTTTCAAGATATCTATATATATGTACCCCAGAAAATTTTGAAAACTTAGATATACCATCACACATTTTTAAGCTTGACTTCTAAGTTTTTAATCACAAATTCAAATTGTTACAAAAGTTTAATTTCTGGTAGATTGTAACTATTGACATTTTAAAATAAAACTATTATATCACTCTTTGAAATACATCGAATTAAATATAAATACCAGAGCAATTTGCTGTCTACCATTATCAATTTACAAATATTAACAAGCTGTTTCAGAGTCAGTAATCTTACAGTATGCATTTTTCCTCTTGAACTGCTATTTCCATTATACCTAATTATTCATCTCTTCTCCCTGAAATAGGTACATAAATCAAAATTCGTATGTTTATCACTTCACCTAGCCATCAGAATCTAAACATTAAATTATTTTTTCTGCATTTTCTTATCATTAACATTATTAGATCACATATCTTGATAAATAATTATTAAACATAAAAGTTAGGCTGGGCATGGTGGCTTATGCCTGTAATCCCAGCACTTTGGGAGGCTGAGGCAGGTAGATCACCTGAGGTCAGGATTTCAAGACCAACCTGGCCAACATGGTGAAACCCCATCTCTACTAAAAAAGTACAAAATATTAGCTGGGTGTGGTGGTGCACACCTACGGTTCCAGCTACTCAGGAGGCTGAAGCAGGAGAACTGCTTGAACCTGGGAGGCAGAGGTTGTAGTGAGCCGAGATCATGCTACTGAACTTCACCCTGGGTGACAGAGCGAGACTCCATCTCAAAAAAAAAATAAGTTTTATGAATGCTTTTATTATTGCTAGAGTTATGTATTGTCTGGCATTAAATCCATTCTCAATTTTTGCCTTTGTAGTTGTAAATGCTGAAAAATTATGTTGACATTAATAAGTCCATCAGAATGGAAGTCTTGTTACAGCACTGTCACTCAATTCC
>NW_027327382.1:0-13586 GCF_047675955.1 Chlorocebus sabaeus
ATGGGCTTGAAAATATCACTATGAAATTTCCACATGAAGAGTCTCAGCGAAAGGATTCTTGAGGTGAAAGCAGTGACTCTGTGAGATGAATTAACAGAACACAAAGCAGTTTCTCAGAAAGCTTCTTTCCAGTTTTTAAAGGAAGATATTTCCTTTTTCACCGTAGACCTCTACGGGCTTCCAAATAACACTTTGCCAATTCCACAAGAAGAGTCTTAGCGAAAGGCATCTTGAAGGGAAGGCTGTAACTCTGTGAGATGAACTAACAGGACACAAAGCAGTTTCTCATAAAGCTTCCTTCCAGTTTTTATCGGAAGATATTTCCTTTTACACCGTAGCCCTGTATGGACTTCCAGATATCAATGTGCAAATTTCACAAGAACAGTCTTAGCGAAAGTCTTCTTGAGGGGAAAGCTGTAACTCTGTGAGATGAATTAACAGAACACAGAGCAGTTTCTCAGAAAGCTTCTTTCCAGTTTTTAACGGAAGATATTTCCTTTTTCACCATAGCACTCTATGGGCTTCCAGATATCACCTTGAATATTCCACAAGAACAGACTTAGCGAAAGGCTTCCTGAAGGGAATGCTGTAACACTGTGAGATGAATTAACAGAACACAGAGCAGTTTCTGAGAAAGCTTCTTTACAGTTTTTAACGGTAGATATGTCCTTTTTCACCTTAACCCTCTAAGGGCTTCCAAATATCACTTTGCAAATTGCATAAGAACAGTGTTAGCGAAAGGCTTTTTGAGGAGAAAGCAGTAACTGTGAGTTGAATTAACCGAACACAAAGCAGTTTCTCAGGAAGCTTCTTTCCAGTTTTTAAGGGAAGATTTTCCTTTTTCACCATAACCCTCTATGGGCTTCCAAATATCACTTTTCAAATTCCACAAGAACAGTCTTAGCGAAAGGCTTCTTGAGGGGAACGCAGTAACTCTGTGAGATGAATTAAGAGAATACAGAGCAGTTTCTCAGAAAGTTTCTCTTCAGTTTTTATCTTAGGATATCTCCTTTTTCACCATAGCCGTCTGTGGGCTTCGAAATATCACTTTGCAAATTCCACAAGAAGAGTCTTAGGGAAAGGCTTCATGAGGGGAAAGATGTAAGTCTCTGAGATGAATTAACAGAACACAAAGTAGTTTCTCAGAAATCTTCTTCCAGATTTTAACGGAAGATACTTCCTTTTCCACCATAGCCCCCTATGGGCTTCCAAATATCACTTTCCAAATTCCACAAGATCAGCCTTAGCTAAAGGTTACTTGAGGAGAGATTTGTAACACTGTGAGATGAATTAACAGAACACAAAGCAGATTCTCAGAAAGATTCTTTCCACTTTTTAACGGAAGATACTTCTTTTTTCACCATAGCCCTCTATGGGCTTCCAAATATCACTTTGCAAATTCCCCAAGAACAGTCTTAGCGAAAGACTGCTTGAGGGGAAAGCTGTAACTCTTGAGATGAATTAGCAGAACACAAAGCAGTTTCTCAGAAAGCTTCTTTCCTGTTTTTTAACGGAAGTTATTTCCTTTTTCACCGTAGCCCTCTATGGGCTTCCAAATATCACTTTCCAAATTCCAGAAGCACAGTCTTAGCGAAAACTTCTTGAGGAGAAAGCTGTATCTCTGTGAGATGAATTAACAGAACACAAAGCAGTTTCTCAGAAAGCTTCTTTCCAGTTTTTAACAGAAGATATTTCCTTTTTCATCATATCCTTCTATGGCTTTACAAATATCACTTTGAAATTCCACAAGAACAGTCTTAGCGAAAGGCTTCTTGTGGAGAAAGCTGTAACCCTGTGAGATGAATTAACAGAACACAAGGCAGTTTCTCAGAAAGCTTCTTTTCAGTTTTTATCTTAGGATATTTCCTTTTTCACCATAGCCCACTATGGGCTTCCAAATGTCACTTTGCAAATTCCACAAGAACAGTCTTAGCGAAAGGCTTCTAGAGGGGCAAGCTGTAACTCTGTGAGATGAACTAAGAGAACACAAAGCAGTTTCTCAGAATGCTTCTTTCCAGTTTTTAACGGAAGATATTTCCTTTTTCACCATAACCCTATATGGGCTTCCAAATATCACTTTGCAAATTCCACAAGAACAGTCTTAGCGAAAGGCTTCTTGAGAGGAACGCAGTAACTCTGTGAGATGAATTAAAAGAACACAAAGCAATTTCTCAGAAAGGTTCTTTCCAGTTTTTAACGGAAGATCTTTCCTTTTTCACCATAGCCCTCTATGGGATTCCAAATATCACTTTCAAAATTCCAGAAGAACAGTCTTAGCGAAAGGCTTCTTGAGGGGAAAGCTGTAACTCTGTGAGATGAATTAACAGAACACAAAGTAGTTTCTCAGAAAGATTCTTTCCAGTTTTTAACGGAAGATATTCCCTTTTTCACCATAGCCCTCTATGGGCTTCCAATATCACTTTGAAAAATCCACAAGAAGAATCTTAGAGAATGGCTTCTTTCTGGGAAAGCAGTAACTCTGTGAGATGAATTAATAGAACACAGAGCAGTTTCTCAGAAAGCCTCTTTCAGTTTTTAACAAAAGATATTTCCTTTTTCACCATAGCCCTCTATGGGCTTCCAAATATCACTTTGCAAATTCCACAAGAAGTGTCTTCGCGAAAGGCTTCTTGAGGGCAAAGCTGTAACACTGTGAGATGAATTAACAGAACACAAAGTAGTTTCTCAGAATGCTTCTTTTCAGTTTTTATCTTAGGATATTTCCTTTTTCACCTTAGCCCTCTATGGGCTTGAAAATATCACTATGAAATTTCCACATGAAGAGTCTCAGCGAAAGGATTCTTGAGGTGAAAGCAGTGACTCTGTGAGATGAATTAACAGAACACAAAGCAGTTTCTCAGAAAGCTTCTTTCCAGTTTTTAAAGGAAGATATTTCCTTTTTCACCGTAGACCTCTACGGGCTTCCAAATAACACTTTGCCAATTCCACAAGAAGAGTCTTAGCGAAAGGCATCTTGAAGGGAAGGCTGTAACTCTGTGAGATGAACTAACAGGACACAAAGCAGTTTCTCATAAAGCTTCCTTCCAGTTTTTATCGGAAGATATTTCCTTTTACACCGTAGCCCTGTATGGACTTCCAGATATCAATGTGCAAATTTCACAAGAACAGTCTTAGCGAAAGGCTTCTTGAGGGGAAAGCTGTAACTCTGTGAGATGAATTAACAGAACACAGAGCAGTTTCTCAGAAAGCTTCTTTCCAGTTTTTAACGGAAGATATTTCCTTTTTCACCATAGCACTCTATGGGCTTCCAGATATCACCTTGAATATTCCACAAGAACAGACTTAGCGAAAGGCTTCCTGAAGGGAATGCTGTAACACTGTGAGATGAATTAACAGAACACAGAGCAGTTTCTGAGAAAGCTTCTTTACAGTTTTTAACGGTAGATATGTCCTTTTTCACCTTAACCCTCTAAGGGCTTCCAAATATCACTTTGCAAATTGCATAAGAACAGTGTTAGCGAAAGGCTTTTTGAGGAGAAAGCAGTAACTGTGAGTTGAATTAACCGAACACAAAGCAGTTTCTCAGGAAGCTTCTTTCCAGTTTTTAAGGGAAGATTTTCCTTTTTCACCATAACCCTCTATGGGCTTCCAAATATCACTTTTCAAATTCCACAAGAACAGTCTTAGCGAAAGGCTTCTTGAGGGGAACGCAGTAACTCTGTGAGATGAATTAAGAGAATACAGAGCAGTTTCTCAGAAAGTTTCTCTTCAGTTTTTATCTTAGGATATCTCCTTTTTCACCATAGCCCTCTGTGGGCTTCGAAATATCACTTTGCAAATTCCACAAGAAGAGTCTTAGGGAAAGGCTTCATGAGGGGAAAGATGTAAGTCTCTGAGATGAATTAACAGAACACAAAGTAGTTTCTCAGAAATCTTCTTCCAGATTTTAACGGAAGATACTTCCTTTTCCACCATAGCCCCCTATGGGCTTCCAAATATCACTTTCCAAATTCCACAAGATCAGCCTTAGCTAAAGGTTACTTGAGGAGAGATTTGTAACACTGTGAGATGAATTAACAGAACACAAAGCAGATTCTCAGAAAGATTCTTTCCACTTTTTAACGGAAGATACTTCTTTTTTCACCATAGCCCTCTATGGGCTTCCAAATATCACTTTGCAAATTCCCCAAGAACAGTCTTAGCGAAAGACTGCTTGAGGGGAAAGCTGTAACTCTTGAGATGAATTAGCAGAACACAAAGCAGTTTCTCAGAAAGCTTCTTTCCTGTTTTTTAACGGAAGTTATTTCCTTTTTCACCGTAGCCCTCTATGGGCTTCCAAATATCACTTTCCAAATTCCAGAAGCACAGTCTTAGCGAAAACTTCTTGAGGAGAAAGCTGTATCTCTGTGAGATGAATTAACAGAACACAAAGCAGTTTCTCAGAAAGCTTCTTTCCAGTTTTTAACAGAAGATATTTCCTTTTTCATCATATCCTTCTATGGCTTTACAAATATCACTTTGAAATTCCACAAGAACAGTCTTAGCGAAAGGCTTCTTGTGGAGAAAGCTGTAACCCTGTGAGATGAATTAACAGAACACAAGGCAGTTTCTCAGAAAGCTTCTTTTCAGTTTTTATCTTAGGATATTTCCTTTTTCACCATAGCCCACTATGGGCTTCCAAATGTCACTTTGCAAATTCCACAAGAACAGTCTTAGCGAAAGGCTTCTAGAGGGGCAAGCTGTAACTCTGTGAGATGAACTAAGAGAACACAAAGCAGTTTCTCAGAATGCTTCTTTCCAGTTTTTAACGGAAGATATTTCCTTTTTCACCATAACCCTATATGGGCTTCCAAATATCACTTTGCAAATTCCACAAGAACAGTCTTAGCGAAAGGCTTCTTGAGAGGAACGCAGTAACTCTGTGAGATGAATTAAAAGAACACAAAGCAATTTCTCAGAAAGGTTCTTTCCAGTTTTTAACGGAAGATCTTTCCTTTTTCACCATAGCCCTCTATGGGATTCCAAATATCACTTTCAAAATTCCAGAAGAACAGTCTTAGCGAAAGGCTTCTTGAGGGGAAAGCTGTAACTCTGTGAGATGAATTAACAGAACACAAAGTAGTTTCTCAGAAAGATTCTTTCCAGTTTTTAACGGAAGATATTCCCTTTTTCACCATAGCCCTCTATGGGCTTCCAATATCACTTTGAAAAATCCACAAGAAGAATCTTAGAGAATGGCTTCTTTCTGGGAAAGCAGTAACTCTGTGAGATGAATTAATAGAACACAGAGCAGTTTCTCAGAAAGCCTCTTTCAGTTTTTAACAAAAGATATTTCCTTTTTCACCATAGCCCTCTATGGGCTTCCAAATATCACTTTGCAAATTCCACAAGAAGTGTCTTCGCGAAAGGCTTCTTGAGGGCAAAGCTGTAACACTGTGAGATGAATTAACAGAACACAAAGTAGTTTCTCAGAATGCTTCTTTTCAGTTTTTATCTTAGGATATTTCCTTTTTCACCTTAGCCCTCTATGGGCTTGAAAATATCACTATGAAATTTCCACATGAAGAGTCTCAGCGAAAGGATTCTTGAGGTGAAAGCAGTGACTCTGTGAGATGAATTAACAGAACACAAAGCAGTTTCTCAGAAAGCTTCTTTCCAGTTTTTAAAGGAAGATATTTCCTTTTTCACCGTAGACCTCTACGGGCTTCCAAATAACACTTTGCCAATTCCACAAGAAGAGTCTTAGCGAAAGGCATCTTGAAGGGAAGGCTGTAACTCTGTGAGATGAACTAACAGGACACAAAGCAGTTTCTCATAAAGCTTCCTTCCAGTTTTTATCGGAAGATATTTCCTTTTACACCGTAGCCCTGTATGGACTTCCAGATATCAATGTGCAAATTTCACAAGAACAGTCTTAGCGAAAGGCTTCTTGAGGGGAAAGCTGTAACTCTGTGAGATGAATTAACAGAACACAGAGCAGTTTCTCAGAAAGCTTCTTTCCAGTTTTTAACGGAAGATATTTCCTTTTTCACCATAGCACTCTATGGGCTTCCAGATATCACCTTGAATATTCCACAAGAACAGACTTAGCGAAAGGCTTCCTGAAGGGAATGCTGTAACACTGTGAGATGAATTAACAGAACACAGAGCAGTTTCTGAGAAAGCTTCTTTACAGTTTTTAACGGTAGATATGTCCTTTTTCACCTTAACCCTCTAAGGGCTTCCAAATATCACTTTGCAAATTGCATAAGAACAGTGTTAGCGAAAGGCTTTTTGAGGAGAAAGCAGTAACTGTGAGTTGAATTAACCGAACACAAAGCAGTTTCTCAGGAAGCTTCTTTCCAGTTTTTAAGGGAAGATTTTCCTTTTTCACCATAACCCTCTATGGGCTTCCAAATATCACTTTTCAAATTCCACAAGAACAGTCTTAGCGAAAGGCTTCTTGAGGGGAACGCAGTAACTCTGTGAGATGAATTAAGAGAATACAGAGCAGTTTCTCAGAAAGTTTCTCTTCAGTTTTTATCTTAGGATATCTCCTTTTTCACCATAGCCCTCTGTGGGCTTCGAAATATCACTTTGCAAATTCCACAAGAAGAGTCTTAGGGAAAGGCTTCATGAGGGGAAAGATGTAAGTCTCTGAGATGAATTAACAGAACACAAAGTAGTTTCTCAGAAATCTTCTTCCAGATTTTAACGGAAGATACTTCCTTTTCCACCATAGCCCCCTATGGGCTTCCAAATATCACTTTCCAAATTCCACAAGATCAGCCTTAGCTAAAGGTTACTTGAGGAGAGATTTGTAACACTGTGAGATGAATTAACAGAACACAAAGCAGATTCTCAGAAAGATTCTTTCCACTTTTTAACGGAAGATACTTCTTTTTTCACCATAGCCCTCTATGGGCTTCCAAATATCACTTTGCAAATTCCCCAAGAACAGTCTTAGCGAAAGACTGCTTGAGGGGAAAGCTGTAACTCTTGAGATGAATTAGCAGAACACAAAGCAGTTTCTCAGAAAGCTTCTTTCCTGTTTTTTAACGGAAGTTATTTCCTTTTTCACCGTAGCCCTCTATGGGCTTCCAAATATCACTTTCCAAATTCCAGAAGCACAGTCTTAGCGAAAACTTCTTGAGGAGAAAGCTGTATCTCTGTGAGATGAATTAACAGAACACAAAGCAGTTTCTCAGAAAGCTTCTTTCCAGTTTTTAACAGAAGATATTTCCTTTTTCATCATATCCTTCTATGGCTTTACAAATATCACTTTGAAATTCCACAAGAACAGTCTTAGCGAAAGGCTTCTTGTGGAGAAAGCTGTAACCCTGTGAGATGAATTAACAGAACACAAGGCAGTTTCTCAGAAAGCTTCTTTTCAGTTTTTATCTTAGGATATTTCCTTTTTCACCATAGCCCACTATGGGCTTCCAAATGTCACTTTGCAAATTCCACAAGAACAGTCTTAGCGAAAGGCTTCTAGAGGGGCAAGCTGTAACTCTGTGAGATGAACTAAGAGAACACAAAGCAGTTTCTCAGAATGCTTCTTTCCAGTTTTTAACGGAAGATATTTCCTTTTTCACCATAACCCTATATGGGCTTCCAAATATCACTTTGCAAATTCCACAAGAACAGTCTTAGCGAAAGGCTTCTTGAGAGGAACGCAGTAACTCTGTGAGATGAATTAAAAGAACACAAAGCAATTTCTCAGAAAGGTTCTTTCCAGTTTTTAACGGAAGATCTTTCCTTTTTCACCATAGCCCTCTATGGGATTCCAAATATCACTTTCAAAATTCCAGAAGAACAGTCTTAGCGAAAGGCTTCTTGAGGGGAAAGCTGTAACTCTGTGAGATGAATTAACAGAACACAAAGTAGTTTCTCAGAAAGATTCTTTCCAGTTTTTAACGGAAGATATTCCCTTTTTCACCATAGCCCTCTATGGGCTTCCAATATCACTTTGAAAAATCCACAAGAAGAATCTTAGAGAATGGCTTCTTTCTGGGAAAGCAGTAACTCTGTGAGATGAATTAATAGAACACAGAGCAGTTTCTCAGAAAGCCTCTTTCAGTTTTTAACAAAAGATATTTCCTTTTTCACCATAGCCCTCTATGGGCTTCCAAATATCACTTTGCAAATTCCACAAGAAGTGTCTTCGCGAAAGGCTTCTTGAGGGCAAAGCTGTAACACTGTGAGATGAATTAACAGAACACAAAGTAGTTTCTCAGAATGCTTCTTTTCAGTTTTTATCTTAGGATATTTCCTTTTTCACCTTAGCCCTCTATGGGCTTGAAAATATCACTATGAAATTTCCACATGAAGAGTCTCAGCGAAAGGATTCTTGAGGTGAAAGCAGTGACTCTGTGAGATGAATTAACAGAACACAAAGCAGTTTCTCAGAAAGCTTCTTTCCAGTTTTTAAAGGAAGATATTTCCTTTTTCACCGTAGACCTCTACGGGCTTCCAAATAACACTTTGCCAATTCCACAAGAAGAGTCTTAGCGAAAGGCATCTTGAAGGGAAGGCTGTAACTCTGTGAGATGAACTAACAGGACACAAAGCAGTTTCTCATAAAGCTTCCTTCCAGTTTTTATCGGAAGATATTTCCTTTTACACCGTAGCCCTGTATGGACTTCCAGATATCAATGTGCAAATTTCACAAGAACAGTCTTAGCGAAAGGCTTCTTGAGGGGAAAGCTGTAACTCTGTGAGATGAATTAACAGAACACAGAGCAGTTTCTCAGAAAGCTTCTTTCCAGTTTTTAACGGAAGATATTTCCTTTTTCACCATAGCACTCTATGGGCTTCCAGATATCACCTTGAATATTCCACAAGAACAGACTTAGCGAAAGGCTTCCTGAAGGGAATGCTGTAACACTGTGAGATGAATTAACAGAACACAGAGCAGTTTCTGAGAAAGCTTCTTTACAGTTTTTAACGGTAGATATGTCCTTTTTCACCTTAACCCTCTAAGGGCTTCCAAATATCACTTTGCAAATTGCATAAGAACAGTGTTAGCGAAAGGCTTTTTGAGGAGAAAGCAGTAACTGTGAGTTGAATTAACCGAACACAAAGCAGTTTCTCAGGAAGCTTCTTTCCAGTTTTTAAGGGAAGATTTTCCTTTTTCACCATAACCCTCTATGGGCTTCCAAATATCACTTTTCAAATTCCACAAGAACAGTCTTAGCGAAAGGCTTCTTGAGGGGAACGCAGTAACTCTGTGAGATGAATTAAGAGAATACAGAGCAGTTTCTCAGAAAGTTTCTCTTCAGTTTTTATCTTAGGATATCTCCTTTTTCACCATAGCCCTCTGTGGGCTTCGAAATATCACTTTGCAAATTCCACAAGAAGAGTCTTAGGGAAAGGCTTCATGAGGGGAAAGATGTAAGTCTCTGAGATGAATTAACAGAACACAAAGTAGTTTCTCAGAAATCTTCTTCCAGATTTTAACGGAAGATACTTCCTTTTCCACCATAGCCCCCTATGGGCTTCCAAATATCACTTTCCAAATTCCACAAGATCAGCCTTAGCTAAAGGTTACTTGAGGAGAGATTTGTAACACTGTGAGATGAATTAACAGAACACAAAGCAGATTCTCAGAAAGATTCTTTCCACTTTTTAACGGAAGATACTTCTTTTTTCACCATAGCCCTCTATGGGCTTCCAAATATCACTTTGCAAATTCCCCAAGAACAGTCTTAGCGAAAGACTGCTTGAGGGGAAAGCTGTAACTCTTGAGATGAATTAGCAGAACACAAAGCAGTTTCTCAGAAAGCTTCTTTCCTGTTTTTTAACGGAAGTTATTTCCTTTTTCACCGTAGCCCTCTATGGGCTTCCAAATATCACTTTCCAAATTCCAGAAGCACAGTCTTAGCGAAAACTTCTTGAGGAGAAAGCTGTATCTCTGTGAGATGAATTAACAGAACACAAAGCAGTTTCTCAGAAAGCTTCTTTCCAGTTTTTAACAGAAGATATTTCCTTTTTCATCATATCCTTCTATGGCTTTACAAATATCACTTTGAAATTCCACAAGAACAGTCTTAGCGAAAGGCTTCTTGTGGAGAAAGCTGTAACCCTGTGAGATGAATTAACAGAACACAAGGCAGTTTCTCAGAAAGCTTCTTTTCAGTTTTTATCTTAGGATATTTCCTTTTTCACCATAGCCCACTATGGGCTTCCAAATGTCACTTTGCAAATTCCACAAGAACAGTCTTAGCGAAAGGCTTCTAGAGGGGCAAGCTGTAACTCTGTGAGATGAACTAAGAGAACACAAAGCAGTTTCTCAGAATGCTTCTTTCCAGTTTTTAACGGAAGATATTTCCTTTTTCACCATAACCCTATATGGGCTTCCAAATATCACTTTGCAAATTCCACAAGAACAGTCTTAGCGAAAGGCTTCTTGAGAGGAACGCAGTAACTCTGTGAGATGAATTAAAAGAACACAAAGCAATTTCTCAGAAAGGTTCTTTCCAGTTTTTAACGGAAGATCTTTCCTTTTTCACCATAGCCCTCTATGGGATTCCAAATATCACTTTCAAAATTCCAGAAGAACAGTCTTAGCGAAAGGCTTCTTGAGGGGAAAGCTGTAACTCTGTGAGATGAATTAACAGAACACGAAGTAGTTTCTCAGAAAGATTCTTTCCAGTTTTTAACGGAAGATATTCCCTTTTTCACCGTAGCCCTCTATGGGCTTCCAATATCACTTTGAAAAATCCACAAGAAGAATCTTAGAGAATGGCTTCTTTCTGGGAAAGCAGTAACTCTGTGAGATGAATTAATAGAACACAGAGCAGTTTCTCAGAAAGCCTCTTTCAGTTTTTAACAAAAGATATTTCCTTTTTCACCATAGCCCTCTATGGGCTTCCAAATATCACTTTGCAAATTCCACAAGAAGTGTCTTCGCGAAAGGCTTCTTGAGGGCAAAGCTGTAACACTGTGAGATGAATTAACAGAACACAAAGTAGTTTCTCAGAAAGCTTCTTTTCAGTTTTTATCTTAGGATATTTCCTTTTTCACCATAGCCCACTATGGGCTTCCAAATGTCACTTTGCAAATTCCACAAGAACAGTCTTAGCGAAAGGCTTCTAGAGGGGCAAGCTGTAACTCTGTGAGATGAACTAAGAGAACACAAAGCAGTTTCTCAGAATGCTTCTTTCCAGTTTTTAACGGAAGATATTTCCTTTTTCACCATAACCCTATATGGGCTTCCAAATATCACTTTGCAAATTCCACAAGAACAGTCTTAGCGAAAGGCTTCTTGAGAGGAACGCAGTAACTCTGTGAGATGAATTAAAAGAACACAAAGCAATTTCTCAGAAAGGTTCTTTCCAGTTTTTAACGGAAGATCTTTCCTTTTTCACCATAGCCCTCTATGGGATTCCAAATATCACTTTCAAAATTCCAGAAGAACAGTCTTAGCGAAAGGCTTCTTGAGGGGAAAGCTGTAACTCTGTGAGATGAATTAACAGAACACAAAGTAGTTTCTCAGAAAGATTCTTTCCAGTTTTTAACGGAAGATATTCCCTTTTTCACCATAGCCCTCTATGGGCTTCCAATATCACTTTGAAAAATCCACAAGAAGAATCTTAGAGAATGGCTTCTTTCTGGGAAAGCAGTAACTCTGTGAGATGAATTAATAGAACACAGAGCAGTTTCTCAGAAAGCCTCTTTCAGTTTTTAACAAAAGATATTTCCTTTTTCACCATAGCCCTCTATGGGCTTCCAAATATCACTTTGCAAATTCCACAAGAAGTGTCTTCGCGAAAGGCTTCTTGAGGGCAAAGCTGTAACACTGTGAGATGAATTAACAGAACACAAAGTAGTTTCTCAGAATGCTTCTTTTCAGTTTTTATCTTAGGATATTTCCTTTTTCACCTTAGCCCTCTATGGGCTTGAAAATATCACTATGAAATTTCCACATGAAGAGTCTCAGCGAAAGGATTCTTGAGGTGAAAGCAGTGACTCTGTGAGATGAATTAACAGAACACAAAGCAGTTTCTCAGAAAGCTTCTTTCCAGTTTTTAAAGGAAGATATTTCCTTTTTCACCGTAGACCTCTACGGGCTTCCAAATAACACTTTGCCAATTCCACAAGAAGAGTCTTAGCGAAAGGCATCTTGAAGGGAAGGCTGTAACTCTGTGAGATGAATTAACAGGACACAAAGCAGTTTCTCATAAAGCTTCCTTCCAGTTTTTATCGGAAGATATTTCCTTTTACACCGTAGCCCTGTATGGACTTCCAGATATCAATGTGCAAATTTCACAAGAACAGTCTTAGCGAAAGGCTTCTTGAGGGGAAAGCTGTAACTCTGTGAGATGAATTAACAGAACACAGAGCAGTTTCTCAGAAAGCTTCTTTCCAGTTTTTAACGGAAGATATTTCCTTTTTCACCATAGCACTCTATGGGCTTCCAGATATCACCTTGAATATTCCACAAGAACAGACTTAGCGAAAGGCTTCCTGAAGGGAATGCTGTAACACTGTGAGATGAATTAACAGAACACAGAGCAGTTTCTCAGAAAGCTTCTTTACAGTTTTTAACGGTAGATATTTCCTTTTTCACCTTAACCCTCTAAGGGCTTCCAAATATCACTTTGCAAATTGCATAAGAACAGTGTTAGCGAAAGGCTTTTTGAGGAGAAAGCAGTAACTGTGAGTTGAATTAACCGAACACAAAGCAGTTTCTCAGGAAGTTTCTTTCCAGTTTTTAAGGGAAGATTTTCCTTTTTCACCATAACCCTCTATGGGCTTCCAAATATCACTTTTCAAATTCCACAAGAACAGTCTTAGCGAAAGGCTTCTTGAGGCGAATGCAGTAACTCTGTGAGATGAATTAACAGAACACAAAGCAATTTCTCAGAAAGATTCTTCCCAGTTTTTATCTTAGGATATTTCCTTTTTCACCATAGCCCTCTATGGGCTTCCAAATATCACTTTGCAAATTCCCCAAGAACAGTCTTAGTGAAAGACTGCTTGAGGGGAAAGCTGTAACTCTTGAGATGAATTAGCAGAACACAAAGCAGTTTCTCAGAAAGCTTCTTTCCTGTTTTTTAACGGAAGTTATTTCCTTTTTCACCGTAGCCCTCTATGGGCTTCCAAATATCACTTTCCAAATTCCAGAAGCACAGTCTTAGCGAAAACTTCTTGAGGAGAAAGCTGTATCTCTGTGAGATGAATTGACAGAACACAAAGCAGTTTCTCAGAAAGCTTCTTTCCAGTTTTTAACAGAAGATATTTCCTTTTTCATCATATCCTTCTATGGCTTTACAAATATCACTTTGAAATTCCACAAGAACAGTCTTAGCGAAAGGCTTCTTGTGGAGAAAGCTGTAACCCTGTGAGATGAATTAACAGAACACAAGGCAGTTTCTCAGAAAGCTTCTTTTCAGTTTTTATCTTAGGATATTTCCTTTTTCACCATAGCCCACTATGGGCTTCCAAATGTCACTTTGCAAA
Source organism: Chlorocebus sabaeus (assembly GCF_047675955.1). NCBI lineage: Eukaryota > Metazoa > Chordata > Mammalia > Primates > Cercopithecidae > Chlorocebus > Chlorocebus sabaeus. The sequence goes on from NW_027327382.1 coordinate 13,405, forward strand.
TTCCACAAGAACAGTCTTAGCGAAAGGCTTCTAGAGGGGCAAGCTGTAACTCTGTGAGATGAACTAAGAGAACACAAAGCAGTTTCTCAGAATGCTTCTTTCCAGTTTTTAACGGAAGATATTTCCTTTTTCACCATAACCCTATATGGGCTTCCAAATATCACTTTGCAAATTCCACAAGA
>NW_027327383.1:0-13583 GCF_047675955.1 Chlorocebus sabaeus
TTAGATGAAAGGCAAGTTTAATTACCCATTTACTTTATTTCTCACCAAAGGACTCCAAGACCCTGATTTATCTCACAGAACCATGATCCCAGGTTACTACTGCTCTTATACTTTTTAGAGGAATCCATGAGATTGACTCTTGGACCTCTCTGAAAGAAAATATAATTTATTTTGGAAATGACATTGATAGACTAAATCTCCATGAAGGAGAATAACAATGTTGATAAGCATTAAAAGGAAATGCTTCTTCCCCATCCCTCTAGTTTCTACCAGCTCACTCTACTTTCTTGTAACTCCCCACAGGAAGCAGTCATTCTCCTTGGCTCTCCCCTGCCAATCGCTTTATAGGAGCAGACCCCCAGCAGCATCCTATACTGCCTGGTCCTGGGTGGGTGAGACTATCATTAGTAGAGTTCAGTAATAGAAAGCCTACTTTGCTGCCCACCCAAGCCACATTCTCCAGAATCAGTTTTAGCAACAAGAAAAGAAATCTAATTATAGGCCTCATAAGAGCCCTCCCTCTCATAAAATGCTGCCCAAATCCAAAACATGCACATATAATTAGTCATCTGCTGGCATCGTTCTCCTGTCGCTTCCAGTTATTGCCTAGTTAACCAGCAAACCCCAGGTCTGGACCGAAGGACGCATCTGCAGTCATTCGAGGTTACAGATGGTCACAGCTTTTACAGAACTTTCCAACATCTAACCTATATCCCTTCCTTTATTGCAGAAGTAATGAATGAAGGTAAGATTGACATAAAGCCCAGTATTCTCAGCAGGATGGCATGTGGCAGATTTACAGCAATAAAATAGCAACATACATTGAAACTGTGTGTGTGTGTGTGTGTGTGTGTGAGAGAGAGAGAGAGAGAGGAGAGAGAGAGAGAGAGAGAGAGAGAGAGCAGGGGTGTTACTAGCATCTAATAAATAGAGGCCAGGGAGGCGGCCAAATATCTCATGATGCATAGGACAGCACCCACAACAAATAGTCATCCAGCCCAAAAGGTCACTAGTGCCAAGGGAGGGAAACTCTCATCTAACCTCATATCACAAGCATCATGGTGGTTTTCCCTACCTAGGGAGGCCCCTATTCTTTGGTACTTCACAAGGACACCACAAGATGTACGCTCTTTAGGCAACAATCATTCATAAACACATAATGAAAAGGACACTTGTGAGTCCCCAACTGCAATTTACAACTCCATTATTCAATTCAAAATCCATAACATTAATACAACATCATACAAGCGTGATTGCAAAACAAAATTCCAAACCCATAATTCACCATGCTGCAAGTACCTGATTAGCTACTTGGTATAAGCCATTCTCCATTATGTATCCCCAAATTATCTATTTGTATTAAAGACATAATTCTGACGTTTCCATCCTGTTGTGTTAAATCTCTACGGATAGACCTAAAATGATTTTCCCTTCTGATTTACTCAAAATAAATAAATCACTAACCTCCACATCAAGCTCTTGGGTCCTTTTTTCACCCCACCTCCTGTCCCCCAGTCCTGAACTACAACCAACCTGGCACTTCATTTTCACATTTTTTTTCCCATTAGATTGAAAATATCTCATGGGATGCCATCAACTTTAATTTCAAAATATGGGAAAACTTTGAATTAGAAAACCTGAATCTACTTTTATTTTCTACTGGTTGCGATTAAACAGGTTACTTAATCTCACTGAGTCCCATTTTGCTTGAGTACAAAATGACCCAGCTCCAAGAACCACCCTGATGACCTCAAAGAGTTGCTGTGCAGATTGAATTTAAAGCATGTACCTTGAATTCTCTGAAAATTTTGAGTTACCAGACACAAAATATACAAAAGTAACAACAGTGTCCTTGTGGTAGGCAGCACCTACAATGGCCCTAATAATCTACCTACCTCAGTGCTACTCACACTCTTGTGTCATTTCCTCCCTCTGAGGGCCTGCTGTACATATTAATTAAAGTCTAACAAATAGAATATGACAGAAGTGATGGGAAGTCACTTTTAAGATGAGGCTCTAGAGAAAAAGTGGCTTCTATCTTGGGTTCTGTGTTCTGCTCTCTCTTGGGTCACTTGCTCTGGAAGAAAACAGTTGCCCTGCTGCGAAGCAGCCTTGAAGAGAGGTCCACCTAAGTGCCCTTGAGGTCTACCAGCGCTTTGCGAGTGGGCTTAGAAGAGCATCCTCTGCCTATGAGCCTTGAGATGACTGCAGCCCCAGCCAAGACCTTTGCTTGCAAACTCTTAAGAGATCCTAAACCAAAACCACCCAGCTAATCTGCTCCCAGATTCCTAACCCACTAAGACGTAACAAATGTTTAATGCCTTCAGACACTAAGTTTGGGAGTTGTTGCTGGAATGAGAGCTCCAAGTCTTAGCATCCTTCCTCAGCTTGGTGATAACTTACAATCGTTTTCACTGGGTTTCTCCACCTGCGGCTTAATTGTCTCCTGTTTTCATTTCTTCAGACTATCCCTAGGCCACAGGCTGCTCACTTTGTCCTGGAGTATCATCGAAGAGAAGTGTGTGTCACTGACCCTGTCAAAGCAACCAACCTTTGGGGAAGACGTACCTCAGTAAAGGTTGCTAAGAACTTGAAATTTCAGACCTTCATTCAGAATTCCCATAGTTCATCACCATCTTTGTGCTCTGCTACTAATGAATAAAGTGTAAAATGAAGAATTTGAAAGAAAAGTGAAGCATTCACTAAACGTTCCCACATTCAAATATTAACAAATCTCTTTAAAAATAAGTCCCTGGCAGACCTTGCAGTGAGCCAAGATTGCGCCACTGCACTCCAGCCTGGGCAACAGAGCAAGACTCCGTCTCAAAATAATAATAACAATAATAAGTCCCTATGTAATTCCATGAACAATATTAATTTAGGAAAATTACATGTAGAACAGCAGAGTACCTTTGGTTTATTTTCTCTCTTTTACTATGTTTGACAATAATATTGTTTATCGATATGTTTAGCTACATACCTTTATTTCTGCAGTCATATTTCAATATATTTGGCCTTTTTGTTTGTATGAAGTATATCCATGTGTATAAGGCACAGCTTCTGCATGCCTTTCTGTGAACATTACTAATAATTCTTGTGAGCCAGTTCATTCTACTATGTGCTCTTCTCTCTATTCTTCAGTTGCTAAAGTCAACCCATGGGTTAGTCTTTATTTTACATAGATTTATGCCTGTATCTTTGGAATTGCCATAAATTCTCAACTCTCTCTATAGGCTTAGTGCCTATATGAAGAATTTAAAAATTCCTATAGTATTCCTCCATTCAACCTGTTCCCAAACTGTTTCCTTTCTCTGTCTTGCTATTTTGTACCTCTGACTACACCTTCAAAGGAAATGAAAATATAATGGAAATATGTGTACTCCTTGGAAATATTTAGTGTAATCCCTGGGGGAAGAAAAACATAAAAATACCTTTGCAGTGTCTGCTCTGATGGGTTATCCCTTTATTAATTTATCTAATGGAACTTCTCTTTAATATGCATTTATGGTTTGTTTCCATTCCTGAACCAAGGCTCATGGAAAAATAATGAAGAGGGTGGTTATGTAATCTGTGTTGCCCTAAATTTATAATTAGAACAAAGAGATGGATGTGATATTAACTTGAGCATAAGTAAAAATAAGGCAGATCTGAGGACCCAGGATAAGAGATGCAGAAGGCACACATATTTTTTAAGTCCTGTACTAAATTCCCTGACTTACATCCCTGGAGATCTGATCACTATATCATAATATTGAACAGATCAAGTGAGGTGTTTGGTACTCTTAAACAGAACAGAAGGCAGCTCATTTCCTACCGGCTTGCAACTTCTGAAATGTTCAACAATAATGTATATTTGATGAAAGAGATGGTTTTCCGGCCTTTATGCTACTCTGTATTAACATAGCATTCTTGGTACCGTGCCTGTATACTTCGGTGATAAATGCCATCCGTACAGCTTTCCCAATGCAGAAGGAAGGATAATTAAAACCAACCATCTCATCTCAGAGATGTGTGAAGATTAATAAAATTATTTCTCTAAAGGTCCCTGAGCTTTTGGAAAGAAGAATTCAACATACAAAGTATTACTCTGTAGTTTAATTTGTAGTTATGTGAGGTAGTTTATAAGCACTTTACATCAAGTGAAAAACATAATTAGTGCTACATTACTATTTCAAAGGTCATTTTATATACAAGGCAACAAATGTAAAATATGAGGATTTAATCATGAATTAATTTATTGCACAGCATATGTTATGTATATTAAGATACAGGTTTTAGAATCTAACTAATAATAAAAGTGATGAAAGAAGTAACAATACTGGTGAATTACTTGATTTTCTTCAAGTTTAAAATTGATGAAAAAAAATTAAAGAAACTTCTTCTGCTCTATTTCTGTGTGAATTCCAAGTTAAGGGCAGGTTTCTGAAGACCATAGAGTTCAATGTGGGAGATAACTCGTTTCAACTGTTCTTGAATTTTTAATTGAAGCTCAGCAATGAACCTGGAAGGGATTGGACTGGAGGGAAGCTGGAAGGAAATAGATTAGGTAAGACCAAGCAATGATTCGTAGGGTGAGTAATGGGACCTGAACTTTATGGGGATAGTAGAAGTGGGAAGAATGGAGGAGAAAAAGGTACATTATAAAAGAAGAGTCTGGTCTCGTAACAGACATCATAAAAGAGACAGTGGTTTTTGCTATAAGGAAAACTGCCAGTGTGGAGGTCTAGAAAAGTGCCATCCAAGAGAACTTTCTGTGATGATAGAAGTCTTCCACCCCTGCTCTGTCCCATATGGGAGCGACAAGGCACATGGGACTATGGGGCATTTAGAATGTGGCTGGTGCAGCTTCGGAGGTTGAATTTTTTTTCATTATGTTTCATTTCAATTAACTTAAATTTAAAATTCAAATTTTACCATATTGGCCCGTGCTGATCTAGAAGAATAAATAGTATCAGAAGCACCATTGGTGAAAAAAAAAAAAAAAAGAAGCCAAGAACAAGAGTTTGCTCCAGGACCGGCAGGGGTACAGACAGCAGATGAGTATAACACACACACACACACACACACACACACACAACTGTATAATCATATGGTGAAAAAAGTAAGATAAGAGCTACCTTAAAAAAATCTCTTTTTAAAAAAACTCATTTGAAATCTTGATGATTCTGAAAGATTTTCAGGATTTACTGTTCGCAGTCTCTGTCTGTGTGTATGCCATTCCTTCATAGAGGTTTCATCTACATCACTTACTGGTGACCACACATACTACCCAGGGGGTCATGTGAAGAAAGACGAAACTGAGACCCTGCAAAGGCAGGTAGATACCGAAGTAGCAGGGCCAAAATGTCTTGGAATGAGTCTATCCCATTTCTTTTAGGTCATCATACTGACATTTACTAAAGGCACACGACCTCTAAGGGCAAGCCACGCGCAATTCACAACACAGAGTTGATATATAGAATAAAATTCAGAGAGTAGTAATAAAGGCCTTTCACAATTGCAATAATAACTCATAAAGGGACAAATGTATTTGGTGCAAGAATTGTTTTAGGTTGCAGCTGCTAACTTAATATATTTTGCTTCTCTTTTCTTTCTTCCAAATTGCCAACATTTCCCTGAGGTTATAGATAAATAAACAGTTTACTATCTACTAGGAGTTCTCATTTTTTTCGACTTTAGTTACTTTCCCAGGAATAAATAACACGGGTATTGTATTTGAAACTGCAAATACTATATGTATGATAAAAACTAATGTGCATAATGGGAAGTTTCCAGGGTTTTTCATCTTAAGAGATTTTATAAAAGTAGACACTATTAGATCTGTGTATATGGTAGCAGTTTATTTACATCATAAGCGTGTTTGTACACAAGTTGATTACTTCTGTATTTATTGCTTCTGATTAGCAACAACTTTCAAAAAATGGCATACCTTGTCAGCATGCTGTTATATGTCACCATAATAATAAAACAGTTCACCAAGTGTACCTTAGAGGTATGAGCTTTCATCTTATGTATGATTAAGGCTTCATCATACCATGATATTACAGGAGAAGGCCCTTTTTGGCTGTCTGTAGTGTTCTATGAGTCTATAATGTTCAAGGAAGTAGAATGCCACAAGTGGCTTATTAGATTGTTTTTCAGTTCAGAGTTTCAAAAACAAAAATGTCTGTTAGATTAGTCTGTACACTCTTCATGGTGATGATGTAAGGGTGTACCATATTCCATTCCATTCACTGCATGCGCCTGTAACAATATATCCCACTAATGAAGTAGTTTTCATACTATATTATCCAGGTTGCAGGAAGATAGGGGGACACACTTCAGGTAGGGTCCCAGGCTTCCCTGCCTTTGTCTCAACCAAACAGCTTTGCTTTTGTGTTTCATCTACTGGTATTCTTTGTAAGGTTTTGTTATAAAAGTGATTCTGCTATTAAAGCCAAAGGAAAAAAAACTAATATTACACACACACACACACACACACACTCAGAACACATCTGTTGTGTCTCTTTTATTTGTTGCCCCAGATGCCACTCCTCTGGTTTTCACCCTGCACTTTGCTCCAGGAGGTAGATCATTACGGACAAGCTATGAGCTGCATCAGTCTCTGCCTTTCACACAGGTTTAAGCAAGAGGAGGCCACAGCAGGAGCTCTCAGAGCAAGATGGGTGCAAGTCAGGTATGTATCCCTCCTCTCTCACTGTGGAGCCTCCAGAGATGGCTGTGCCCCTCAAGGAAGGCAACCACACTCGTCAGACAGTCCACTCCGTCGAATTATTCTCTCTCAATTCACAAAGTGCTCCCCTTTCCTGGTCCTTTAAGCCTTCTTCCAGGGTATTGTGCTATCCTGTTTAGTCTCCTAAGCCCCATCCATGACTCTGTAAACAGTAGTTCATTTAAATCTCCTCGAATGACCCAAGTCAAGAGTGCCTGCCATTTGCTCTTGCTGGGCTCCCACTTATTTGTGTATAGGTGTATATTTGTGCAGACACAAGTCATAAACACACCACACACACATGCACACACCACGTACAGAGAGAGACCGAGAGAGAGAGAGAGAGAGAGAGAGAGAGAGAGAGAGAGAGAAAACCCAAACCTCTAAGTATAATTTCAACGTCAAATCAAATATCTAATATCAACATCACAGTGAACGATTCATTTACTAAAAAGGAAAAAGAAGATACTCATCCAGCCTATTCGTAGGTTTTCTAAGTGCTTATAATTCTTGGAATTACATAGAAAATTCCCTTTTAAAGAGAGGCAGTAATTTTAAAATATTAGAATATTAAAGGACACATTTAATGTTTTATTTTATTTATTTATTTATTTTTGAGACAGAGTCTTACTCTGTCACCCAGGCTGGAGTGCAGACTGCAATGGCACAATCTTGGCTCACTGTAACCTCCGCCTCCCAAATTCAAGCAATTCTCTTGCCTCAGCCTCCCACCATGGCTAAATGTTGTATTTTTAGTGAACGTGGGGTTTCACCATGTTGGCCAGGCTGGTCTCAAACTCATGACCTCAAGTGACCCACCCACCTCAACCTCCCAAAGTGCTTGGACTACATGTGTGAGTCACCGCACCTGGCTGTTTTAGTTTATTTTCAATGACTCTTTGCCACAATTCGAACTGGACATATCCTTCAAATCAGTAATAACACTTCTAGGAAAACAATCTTTGAAAATGCACGTGCACAAAAAAATGTATTTTGAAGAACATTATTTGCTACAATGATGTAATAGAGGAAACAGGAACACTGTAAAATAGGAAAATTGGGAAAATTCTTAATGGCAATCATTAGGTGGTATGGTCTGAATGTGCCTCCCAAAAATCCCTGTATTGAAACTTAACCATTCATGTAATTGTATTAAAAGCTGGGGCTTTTAGAAGGTGATTAAGTCATGAGGGCAGAACCCTTAAAGATGACATTAGGGCCCTTATAAAGGGCTTGAGAGAGTAGGTTTGCTCCCTTCCAACCCTTCTGCCATGTGAGGACATAGTGTTCCTCCCTTCCGGAGGATGCAGCAACAAGAGACCATCTTGGAAGCAGAAAGCAGCCCTCAGCAGACACCAAACCTGCTGCCATCTTAATCTGGACTCCTCAGCCTCCAGAACTGTGAGAAATACATTTCTGATTTTTATAATTTAACCAGTCTCAAATATTTTGTTACAGACCCACAAACAGACAAAGACATTAGAGAAACATAAACTGTGATACATTTATACTATGTAATACTATGCAAAAAATAAAAAGAATATTAATATGCTCTGAAACAGAAAGAAGTTAAAAACAAGCTGACCTGATAATAATGCATATACTATTATCCCATTTATATAAAGGAAGTTCACATATCTGTGTACATGTACGTATGTCAAGTCACATAGGTGGTTATGAAAGGTGTTTTGAGTGGTTGTCTCTGAAGAGAAAAGTTAGACATTAGAGGCAATATGGAGGGGCAGGTGTATACAGTTTTAGATGGATGATGAGAGCTTACATTATTTGATGACAAATAAATCCAACATATCAATCCAACCTAAAGATTTTTAGACACTTTTTTTCACTTGATCATTTAGTGTGACAAATATTAATTTCACAAAGTATGTGAACATGTAATTCTTCATATCTGTATTTAGAATTGCCTATGCAGGCTGTTCTGTTTATTTTCCTCTACTTTTTTTGTAGTTTCAAATTGTTGCTAACATCTTCTATACATGATCTTACTAAATTTTTTTTTGGGGGGGTGTTAATTTTCTAAGTTATTTTGCCATTTTTATATAAATTAACTTTATATTCTACCCAGTTATAACTATTTTCCATTTATAACAAATATTTAGCCAAACATAGGGATTTCAGAATAAAAAATAACTTTTATTGTGGAATTAAAACTTATTTAAATAAAAATAAACTTAAATAAAAAGTGTTTTATTTCAGAATAAATCCTGGTGATAATTTTTCCACTTTATTTAATTTTCTAATATTTTTTGAAATTTTAAAATATTTTCTCAAATAATAACAAATAGAAAATATTAACTATTCTTTTATCTGGGTTATAAGTATTCTTATATATTCTTCACGTAAAGTGTTACATCAATGCGATGGTATTTTTTTGAGGTAAAAATATGACCAAGTAGAAAAATTAGGTGATATTTATTATGAGGAATTTAAAAATAAAGGCACACTAGTTAAATTTGTAAAAAAAAAAAAAACCCTGTAATGCATAGTAGTTATCAATATGTGAATTAAGAGTCTGAAATATTCATTTTAGGGCTTATTTGTTTTCATATGGTTTATGTAGTTAGAGACAACATTCAAAATATAATTAAATCTTTGGAAAATAAATTAAAATTGGTACATTGTTTTAATATGGACTACAGAAGTATTTGCAAAAAACTGAAAATATAAAATTAAACATAAATATTGTAAACTGACCAGGTACATGCATAGAAAACATTTTTAAAAAACCTGATGAAAAGTTTTACAGATGAAAGCTTGAAAGTGCTTAAAAGTTGTTTAAAAACCTCCTGTATGGAAAATTTTCAAATTGCTTGTAACGTGTTGCTTTTTCATTTACTTATGAGCGCATTTTCTGGTAAGTCATCTACTTCTAATATGTACATAATTATATAAGATTCAGAAGAGATAAGAATAAAAAATCGGGGTGGGGAGTGGGTGTGGTGTAATCCTGTAATCCCACACCTGTAATCCCAGCCTGGGAGGCCGAGGCGGGCGGACCACCTGAGTTCAGGAGTTTGAGACCAGCCTGGCCAACATGGTGAAATCATGTCTCTACTAAAACTACAAAAGTTAGCTGGGCGTGGTGCCTCACACCTGTAATCCCAACTCAGGAGGCTGAGGCAGGAGAATAGCTTGAACTCAGGAGGTGGAGCTTGCAGTGAGCCAAGATTGCACCATTGCACTCCAGCCTGGGTGACAGAGAGGGACTCTGTCTCAAAAGAAGAAAGAAAGAAAGGAAAGAAAGAAAGAGAGAGAGAGAGAGAGAGAAGAAAGAAAGAAAGAAAGAAAGAAAGAAAGAAAGAAAGAAAGAAAGAAAGAAAGAAAGAAAGAAAGAAAGAAAGAAAGGGAGGGAGGGAAGGAGGGAGGAAGGAAGGGAGGGAGGGAGGGAGGGAGGGAGGGAAGGAGGGAAGGAAGGAAGGGAGAAAGAGAGAGAGAGAAGAAAGAAAGAAAGAGAAAAAAGAAAGAAAGAAAGAAAGAAAGAAAGAAAGAAAGAAAGAAAGAAAGAAAGAAAGAAAAGAAAAGAAAAGAAAAGAAAGAAAGAGGAAGGAAGGAAGGAAGGAAGGAAGGAAGGAAGGAAGGAAGGAAGGAAGGAAGGAAGGAAGGAAGGAAAGAAAGAAGGAAATCAGGGTGGAACCATGTAACGATAGACAATAGACCTTGTATACCCTTCTCAGCCATTTGGTATAGGGAAGGGGGTTTATTGAAGAATGTCATAAGAGAATATATAAATGCTTTAGATTATTCAAATAATTAAAAATTTTTAGAATCATTTCTTCAGCACTAAGTGGAACAAAGGTGGAGACAACCAATATCAAAGAACAAGCCAAGTTAATTAGGACGCTATTAAGATGGCCCAGCAAAAGAAACAAAAATGAACAAAGATGAATGATCTAGAATTAAGATTTGAGAAATGGATGTGTGGGATGAAAAGAATCTGATACAACTTTCAGTCTTGAGTGACTTGTTGGTTCCACCAGAAAAGCCTCCCTTGTCCTCCTCAAGGCCACTTTCTCCTGTCCTTCTGGTATCAGTCTCTCCTTACAGTGCTGGGGATTCATTTGTGACTGAAGGCCAAGAGTTTACGTTGGTGCCAGATATCAAAGTTATGGGGACCCTAACATAGACAGGTGTTGCTTCCTGGTCCTTTCTGAGGTGGACAGAATTCAGATTTTCTGTTCCCTCCTGACCATTTGTCTAGGTCCATTCAGAGAAATCGAGTCCCAGGAAATAATTGCAAAAGCAAAAAGGCCTGACTGCCAGGGCAGTCATGTGATCTTGTATTTTCTCTTAGGACATATGGTTCTTGGAGGTCAGCACCTAAGCAAGAGGCAGAAAGCACAGAATCCCCTAAAGTCCTTCAGGTTATTTTGGTCTCTGACAACGCAGATTTCTTAAGAACCCACATAGCGGGTAGGAGGTGGCACCTTGAGAGCCACGCAGGGCTGTCAGAGGAACGGCAGCTGAAAGTGGACTTGAACTAGGAGCATTGTGTATCTACCAGCCTTCCACTGCAGACCTCAGAAGGAGCTGATTGTCATAAAGGGGGTGACTGAAGCCAGGAAGAGTCTACATGGTGAGCAAGCACATCTGGGTGGATTGCTCCATCTTTCAGCAAGACGACCCTAAGAAATGGATAAATAGTATTAGCAAAACAGAAAAATACAAAACAAAAACAAACCTAAAGTACAAGGAAGAAGAGCATCTGGAGGAAGAACATGGCTGAAAATGACATGTGACAGCAACTGGAAGAAAATGTCAAGACACATCCTCAAGAGAATGCAGGAAAAAAGGCCTCTGTCAACCAGGAGCACTGGACGGTCAGGAGAGGACAGGTTAAGAAGAATAAGCAACACGATTCCATAACATAGAGTGAAAGAGAGAGAGAGAGAGAGAGAGGACATAAAAAGACTAACAAGGAAACTGAAAACACACACCAAAATCAAAACGAGATTAATGCAATAAAGAAGAGAACTGACAAGGTAGGTATCAAATTGGTGATAGATCACATTAGAGAAGCTATTTCAGGGTGCAAAGAAAGTTGAAAGAAAGTCAGATTCATATAGAGATTTTTTCCTATTCTTGAAGAAGAGATGCAAGCAAATAGATAAGTCATAATCAAAGAGATGAAAAGGGGCTAGCTAGGCAGACTTACAGTTGATCACCTTTCTACAGGCAGAATTCATTGAAAGTATTTACAGGTGTAGTCTTGAACAGAGAAAATTCAAAAAATACCACTTTGCCTTCATTCTAAAAATTAGAACAAAACAATGAGGGTTTTTTGTTGTTTTTGTTTGTTTGTTTGTTTTGAAACAGAGTCTCACTCTGTTGCCCAGGCTGGAGTGCAGTGATGCGATCTTGGCTCACTGCAACCTCCGCCTCCCAGGTTCAAGCAATTCTCTCGCCTCAGCCTCCTGAGTAGCTGGGGTTACAGGCATGCGCCACCACACTCAGCTAATTTTTGTATTTTTAGTAGAGATGGGGTTTCATCATCTTGACCAGCCTGGTCTTGAACTCCTGACCTCAAGCGATCCATCCACCCACCTCAGCCTCCCAAAGTGGTGGGATTAAAAGCGTGAGCCACTGCTCTCTCAGCCAATAAGGGTAATATTAATAATGGAAAAAATGTAGACTTAATTGAACTCTAACTATGTGCTAGTGCTAGTAATTCTTTTTCTTTCTTTTTTTTCTTTTGAGACAGGGTCTCTCTCTGTCACCCAGGCTGGCGTACAGTGGCATCTTGGCTCTCCATACTTGGGACCACAGTTGCATGCCACCAAGCCTGGCTAAGTTGTGTATTTTTAGTAGAAACAAGATTTTGCCATGTTGCCCAGGCTGGTCTCAAACTCCTGGACTCCAATGATCCATTTACCTTGGCCTCCCAAAGTGTCGGGATTACAGGTGTGAGCCACCATGTCCAGCCTGTATGCTCGTAATTCTTCTAAGCACTTTATGTGTATTAATCCATTTAACAATCTCTTTTTATTACTCATCATCTACAGCTAAGGAAACAGACACAGAAAGGGCAAGAAACAAAGATCACACAGCTAGCAAATGTGAGAACTGGAATTCAAAGCCAGGTACTATAACTGCAGCTTTACACAGTAAATAATATTTTAAAAAATTAAAAATAGAAAATCTAGTGGAATATAAAACAGAATATATGCCTTCAGAATAGTGACGAAAATAAAACCACAAAAACAATACGCCTATTGTAAAAGAAATGAAAGGATTTATCAAGCAAGCACATGTCTGCACATACACAAAACAGCACAAGGTGACTTAAGTAAAACTGAACATCACAATAATAAATATAAATTAATTTACTTGTCTATTAAAGATAAAAAATCTTTACTAGGCAAAAATCGAATTCAAACAATATATCTTTAGGAAAAAATGCATCAAATACAGAGTTTTTACTGCGGGTGAGCAACAGGATAGAAAAATGTAGAAAAAGGTAACAAGTGCAATAACAGGAAATCAGGAATTGCAATATTTATATCAAAGAAAGCTGAATTATAAAAAACTTACGAGAGGCAAATAATTTTTTATAAATGTTAGTTATCAAAGGAGGCATCGTTTACTTAAGCCTGTAAGCATCATATACATTTTTATTAAGACATATTAATCATTAACTACCACTTATGTAACATAAAGAGAAAAGGACAAATAAAGGTATCCCATGACATTAATGCACTGTCATTGCCTGATGTGGTAAATGAAAAATAATCTGGAAGACGTAACTAGTAACACTGAGTTAAATATATACAAATTAAATTTTGTACTAAACAGACAGAATTTATTCTCTTTCATATCATCCTTGAACATTTATAAAATTTAGTCATTTATGGGC
>NW_027327384.1:0-13486 GCF_047675955.1 Chlorocebus sabaeus
GAGGAGAGGAAGGTAGTTAAGAAGTAAGATCATTACTTCTTATTTGCAGTTATTTGCGTGGGATCATTGTGATGTGGTTTGGGGGAACACTGTGGTAGAGTCTTAGTGTGGATGAGCCAAAAGTTGGGGCTCAGAGAGAGAGTACAACAGGATCAACAGAACCAAGTGGAGGCTGAGTCACAGGGAGGACAACCTGCATTTACTGTACCACTGTCGTATCAGCTGTGGACACTTTAGAAGTATGTGTGATAAGGAAAAAAGCCGATGTCCAGCCATGACGTTGGGTGTTACCTAGACCAGCCAGGATGACAGGTGTTACCTGGAACAGATACCCTTCCCAAGGAAGGGGAGAACAAGTCAGGAGGGTATAACAAGTCTTCTGGGAACTTAACTTCACTCTTGGGAAGACAAGAAGGAGAAAGGGGAGAGAGAGAACTTTCAATTCAAGTGAATAAATTACTCAAAAGAGATGGGCTATAATCTCTTTTAATTGGTGTTATCTTGATGTAAAAAGGTTGATTTGATCTTTTTGTGTCACTCATAGAAACAGTGTTTCCAGAATTGTGACTATGAATTTTATATCCACAACAGGAGTTTAGGTGAAAATATCCTCAACTATTTTCTTTTCTAATCTTTTGCTCTTGGCTTCCTTCTCAGAGCACCTCCTCATAACCTGAAGTGCCTGCCAGGACCAAGGTAGATCTTAAACATATGAATAATGGCTGAGGTTTCATCCTTAGACTGCATGGTTCCCCTAGGGGAGTACATATTTATATTCATCTTTCAATCAATGGAGAAACCAGAAGATGACTCATTCCCTCAAAGCAGAAGAGGATGTCATGGTGCCCTTGACTTGAGTCCCTCTGGGTTTTGGTTTCTTCTCCATGGGGTTGCAGCAGCCCTGTAATGAATGCATGAAGGAAGGGGGCAAAAGGTGCTGGGAAGAGAGATGGCGGCTGTTTGGACAAAGGGCTCTTTCTGTCAGTGGCTCCATCTCCACCCAGATCCAGGCTCCAGTTCAGAAGTTCAGCTCCCTTCTCTGACACCCACGCCCAGATTCACATGCTCACACTCAAAGCTATTCCCTCACCACCAGGGCTGGGAGAGACCCTGCCTGCAAGCCCTTTCCTCTTCCAGATGCTGAAAGAAGAAGGAATTATAGAAAACAAACAAAACAAAACAAAACAAAGGCAACACTATGGAGACAGTAAAAAGACTAGTGGTTGCTAGGGGTTAGCCTGGAGAGAGTAATAAACAAGCACAGTGCAGAGAATTGTTAGGGCAGTGAAACTACCCTGTATGAGACTATAATGGTGGATGCATGTCATCATACATTTGTCCAAATCTATAGTATGTAAACCAAGGGTGAACCCTAATGTGGTAGTCTCCCTTCTCTGAGGTTTTTCTTTCCAAAGTTTCAGTCACCTGTGATCAACTGTGGCCCAAAAATAGTAAACAAAACTTCCAGAAATAAACAATTAGCAAGTTTTTAAATTGCACACCATTCTGAGTGGCATGGATGAAATCTTGAGCTATCCTGCTCTCTCCTACCTGGGACTTAAATCTTCCCTTGGTCCAGCATACTGTCTATGCTACCCACTGGTTAGGTCTGAAAAACATAGTGTGTATGGGGTTCAGTACTATCCCAGGTTTCAGGTGTCCACTGGGGGTCTTGGAACTATTCCTTGGGGATAAGTGGGGACTACTGTATACATTATGGACTTTGGGTGATGATGTGTCGATGGAGGTTCATCAGCTGCAACCAGTGCACCACTCTGGTGGGAGATGCTGATAATACAGGAGGCTATGCTTGTGTCAAGGCAGAGGATATATGGGATGTTCTGTACCTTCCTTTCGATTTTGCTATGAACCTAAAACTGCTCTAAAAAATTAAAACTTTAAACAACAACAGTGACCTATTCTATAGAAAGCAGTGGGGGCAGTTTCATCCTTCCCTTTCTCAGAGCCTAAAAAGTTGCACTCATTTTTTTTTTTTTTTTTTAAACCAATGAAGTAGCTGGGGAAATTGAAATGGAGAGATCCTCATGGTGTAGGTTCAACTTATGGAAATTCAATATACCAACTTACAAGTCAGATCATTTAGGAGGCAATTCTTTATTTTATAGGCAACTGCGTTACTTCAACACAGGATTCCTATAAACAGTGATTCCCCAGGGTATTTAAGAATTTGCTTATAGATTATGACTATTTTAGAGAAGGCAGAGGCAGGCAGAAAACCATTTTGGAGCCATCATCTGTTATAATTCTGGGAGAAGTAAAGAGAAAAGATGAAGTATCTCTGAAGCCAAATAAATCAATAGGAAAACAGGATGGATTTCCCAAATTCAATTTATACACAACTTTTTATAGCATTCTAAAATATAGGCTGGGCACAGTAGCTCACGCCCATAATCCTAGCACTTTGGGAGGCCGAGACGGGGGAATTGCCTGAGCTTAGGAGTTCAAGACCAGGCTAGGCAACACGGTGAAACCCCATCTCTACTAAAATATAAAAGAAATTAGCCGAGCCTGGCAGCACGCACCTGTAGTCCCAGCTACTCAGGAGGCTGAGGCAGGAGAATTGCTTGAACTCGGGAAGCAGAGGTTGCAATGAGCCAAGATTGTGCCACTGCACTCTGCCTGGGCAATAGAGTGAGACTCCGTCTCTACAAAAAATAAAAATAAAAATAAAAATAAATTTAAAAAATTAACCTTTCCAAAGACTCAACGTTTACTATATATGCTGAACTAGACAGTTTATTTACACGAATCCTTCTAACAGCTATGAGAGGTAGCTATTAGTCTCCTCACTTCATAGATGAATAAACCGAGGCCTGGGATAGGGAAAAGACTGGTCGAAGGTCACAGATATTTCAAGTTCGTATTACTGTACTCTGTAAATCCAACTGTGTATGCATCTCTTTTTTGGGTGCATGGGGAACCAAGCACAAGGGGTTAGTCAGCATTCACTCCTCTATTTGAAAAATGTTCTTTAAAAAGGAAACTGTTTTTGGATAGGGAATTAAAGAGTAAACACGAGTCTCTGCTAGTTTATTTTCACTGAGTGCACACACTCCTCCAATGATAATTCATCCAGGATGTGAGCTGGAACTCATTAGAAGTCACCAGGCCTGGGGGAGAAGATAAAACCACGATTAAAGACATCTGAGCCCTTTAGGACAATTTATTATCTTGGATTTCATATTTAATAGAAGACATGAATTCACACAAGAAGTCCCTGGGGCAAGCAAATAATGCCCTATAATTGCTGTAGGGCTCTGGAGTTTCCAAGCGTGCACTTACTCCTGGGCTGGATGAGGTCCTAGGTTTTCTGGGAGGTTCCACACCCAGGAACTCCTCTGAAGCTCTATCAGTGTGGCATTGTAGGAGGAAGAGCTCTTGCCAAAAACCAGAACATACCTTCAAGTTATTTCTTATAAGATGGCTTCCCCCCCGCCCAAAGGTCTCTCTATTCATACCAATGGGAGGGGAAACTTAACCCAGTAGATAGGTCCGAAGCATTAAAACAGGTGACAGAGTGGCTTTTTTTTCTTTCTCTCTTTCTCTCTCTCTTCCTTTTTTTCTTTCTTTCTTTTTCTTTATCTTTCTTCTTTCTTTCTTTCTTTCTTCTTTCTTTCTTTTTTCTTCTTTCTTTCTTCTTTTCCCTTCCTTCCTTCCTTCCTTCCTTCCTTCCTTCCTTCCTTCCTTCCTTCCTTCCTTCCTTCCTTCTTTCTTTCTCTCTCTCTCTCTCTCTCTCTCTTTCTTTCTTTCTTTCTTTCTTTCTTTCTTTCTTTCTTTCTTTCTTTCCTTCTTTCTTTCCTTCTTTCTTTCCTTCTTTCTTCTTTTTCTTTCTTCTTTATTTGTTTATTTATTTATTTTGAGACAGGGCCTCAATCTGTCACCCAGGCTGGAGTGCAGTGGCACGATCACGACTCACTGCAGCCTCGACCTCCCAGGCTCAGACATTCCTCTCACCTCTGCCTGCTGAGGGGCTGGGACTATAGGTGCTCACCACCATACCTGGCTAATTTTTGTTATTTATTGTAGAGACGAGGTTTCACCATGTTGCCCAGGCTGGTCTTGAATCCCTGGGCTTAAGGGATCCACCCGCCTTGGCTTCCCAATGTGCTGGGATTACAAGTGTGAATCAATGTGCCAGGCCAAGAGTGGCTATTCTGAGAGCCCTGTTCTGCCTGGTAGTGAAGTGTGCAAGAATGATCCTTGGTGGGCCTCTGGTCCCCTGTTTGTGAAACGAAGAGTTTGGATGACAGAGTCTCTAAAGTCCTTTTCAAATCTGTGGCAGCATCAGAGAGGCAGAGTGGGGAAAAGTGTTCTGGAGTTTAAATCCCTGCTCAGTCCCTTCCTGCATGTGGAATGTTGGAACTATGATCACAATACCAGCAAAAGAGTGTTGATTGTTTACTAAGTGCCAAACATTATGCTGAATCCTGGAAACACTGGGGCAAGCCTATGAAGTAGGTACTGCAATATCTCCATTTTGTTGTTGAGGCAATTGGAGCACAGAGGGACTAAGTGACTTGCCCAAAATCACGTGGAGCAGGATATTTTGGTTCCAGGTAGTCTGACTTCAGCATCTGCACTTCTGCTCATCACCATCTTCATCCATAAGATGGGATAACTGCATGCCTACCTTATAGCGTTATAGTGAGGATGGAAGGATGCTGTGAATCAAAGTGCTTAGCATGGATAGTTCCTGACCCATAGTAATAGCTTGCGAAGTAAATTGGGTTTGTTTAGCTGGAGAAGCTAATGAGAATAGGAGACTTAATTATTGCCTTCAAATATATGAAAGATTTTTAATGATTCACTTATGTTTGATGAATATCAAGCCTCCACAGAGCCAGACTAAATGCTTTGTATTATTCTTAAGTCTGTGTCATCCAGGAAGAGAATTCAATTTAAACACGAGAAATTTAATTACACATAAAAATAACTTGACCTTCATACTGGGTATAAAATTTCAGAATAAATGATTGCAATTAGCTGTGAAGTTTGTATCCATGATGTTGAAATAGAGAATTACTATTTGAAGGCCTGCCATGGACAATTGTACAAGTTGTTTACTGCACGTAACCGGGGACTGCCATTCACACCATAGTCTATGTGAATGGTACCCTCTGGAGATGTGCAATAGGTAATTTGCATATCCTTTTATCCTGCCTATTAGCCCTGAAATGTTTAGATTGAACTGGTCCCATGCTAGCTATAGGAATCCATGGCTTTGAATGAAAGTTGAGAATTGAGACAATTATCTAAGAAAGGTAAATATGTGTTTTGCACAATACGACTCACCACTCAGGGTTCTATGGCAGTCACAGATAGTAGACCATGGCCTCAGAATCTTCTCAATGCAACACTCCAGGGAATTGCTATCAAGAAATAAGATCTGCTACTTTGTCTAAAACACAAAAGCTGTTTAATATAGTGATCAGAAGCCTAGTCTAGAGTTATAATGACTGGGTTCAAATCTAAGCTCTGATACTTAGTAAACTGATGACCATTGAATCAGAAAGGAAGCATTTTACTGCAAATAATAGAAACCAAACCAAAAGTGTGTTAACAATAAGAAAAAATTGTTATCCCCCTTTTAATAACCTAAGAAGCATGCACATGTGTGCATACACACACATACATTTTATATTTTTAACATCTCTGATATGAGGTATGCTATGCAATTGCTGTTGCTAAGCATTGCCTGTCCTTGTGCAGAATCGAACCTGCAGAATGGTGATGGCCTCTTGGGAACAACTCCAGAGATTACAGAAGGGCACTTTCTTAAGAAACACAGCATCACCAATGTTCTTCATGGTACAGAGGACAAGCGTATGTGGAAAAACTAGAACATTGATAACTCTGATTGGACAAGTGATTCAAGAGAGTTTTACTCAATGTAAAGCAGATATAGGAATACCTTGACTACTTTATTTATGTATGTATGTATGTATTTATTTTTGGAGACGGAGTCTCAGTGTGTCACCCACACTGGAATGTAATGGTGCTGTCTTGGCTCACTGCACCCCTCCGCCTCCTGGGTTCAAGCAATTCTTCTGCCTCAGCCTCCCAGGTAGCTGGAACTACAGGCGCAAACCACCATGCCTGGCTAATTTTTGGTATTTTAGTAGAGACGGGATTTCAGCATGTTGCCTAGGCTGGTCTCGAACTCCTGAGCTCAGGCAATCTACCTGCCTCGGCCTCCCAAAGTGCTAGGATTACAGGCGTGGGCCACTGTGCCCAGCTAAATTTACTTTAAACTAGTAAATTTATATTTAAATTTAAATGCACAGGCGTAATAGGTGGTGTAAAAAATCTAGGCATAAGTAAATCTAAATGGACTTTTTCATTAGGCATATTCAAAAATTCTGAAAGTATATTCTAAAAATATATTCTAAAACTTCTAAATGATAATATAGCATCATAGTTAATTTGACAGCATTAATAATTTTTTTTTTTAGTCAGAGACAATGTAATGGTGCATCTTACAATTGATGGCATTTTAAATGAGAAGAAGTATGGCATATCACATTATAAGAAGGCCAGAGAAAAGGCAGTGCTGGGGTTGGTCAATTTGGCAGCTTAATAGCATTGTTAAGGACAAATCTCTTTTTATTCTTTCAGGCTGCCATCCTCCTCCTATCAGCTTGTTCTTTCCTGACTCCTTTTGCTACTGAATGGGAAGTCTTGACGATGAGTTGTTCAGGTTCTTGGTACATTGAACAAAGAATTGAACAAAATGCACAAACAAAGCAATGGAAGATGAAGGCACAGATTTATTAATATTAAAGAGAAAATATACTCCATAGAGTGTGAGTGGGCTTGGGCAAGCAGCTCAAGAGCCTTGAGTATAATGTCCCCTGGGGTTTTTATGAGTTAGAAGAACTTAATAACACCCTTTGAGGCTTCCGGTTGCTTACACCCTATGCGAATGAAGAACTGGCCAATCAGAGGCTAGAGCCCCTATGTAAATGAAGGCTTTGTCTGTGGCCATTCAAAGGGCGAGGTAAAGGCTGGGCTTGTGGCCAATCAGAGGCATTTCCCGTTTGCTGAAGGGGAGAGGAGTTTTACTGAGGGAGGGGCCTCCAGCACCTTGTCACCTGGGCATGGAGAGGTGGGGTTTTCCTTTTGGTTCAGTTCTAAGAAGTGAGCAGGAGTTGCTCTTAAGCTCCCTGCCTCTAGACCCCATTCTCCTTCCTTACTCTCATGGTTCTAAGAAGACTGCTCCAGTTCTAGGTACTCCATGCGGATGACAATGTCCAGAGACAGAAAGAGAGCCTCTCTCATGTAGCTCCTTTTAATCTGCAAGGATTCCTAGCAGACTTCTTTTCATGTCTTCTTGTCTACAATTGCGTCTCATATGTATAATCATGACCAATGCGAATGGGATTACCATTGACTTAAGCCAATTATGACGTCCCCCTGGGCCTAGGGTAGGACTCTACTCCCCTGCAACACATGATCCTCTGAACAAAACTGAGGTTCTTCTAGCAAGGAGAAGACAGGGAGAATGACTATCAGTTAGTCAATCAGAAGTATCTGCCATACTCCACAAATTGCTTATCTTTTTTTGGCTTTAGTGTTTTCATGTGTAAAATGGCAATAGTAATAATAATAATAATGACAACTGCCTCAAAGGGTAGTGAGGATTACATAATGCATATAGGGCTGAGCACAGTGGCTCATGCTTGTAACCCCAGCACTTTGGGAGGCCTAGGTAGGTGAATTGCTTGAGGCCAGGAGTTCAAGATCAGCCTGGTCAACAAGGCAAGACCTTATTTCTAAATACACACACACACACACACACACACACGTACAAACTGCATATATATATATATATATATATAAACTGCATATATATAAGTAGTGCTTAGAATAGTGCCTGATACATGGTAAAGGCTTAAGAAATGTTTAGCATTGATTGATACTGTTTCTGTTTTCACTGGTCGTTATCATTATATTACCCTATATCTAGATAGGCAAAGTCTCAATCTGCCACTGAAGAAAAGGAAAATGAGGGCTTAAACTAGCCTTAGATATTAGTACAGATAGTCATTGGTCCACAGGTTTTTTTCTTGAGCAAGTCCTCTATACTAGGTATTGTTCCGAATGTAGAAAGAATTCAAAACACAGCTCTGAGGAGTTTATGTTCTGGTTGTAGAGGCAACTAGAGATTTGGAAAAAAAAGTAGAGATCTCTTGCTTTCTAGCTTCTTCATATACTCTTTCCTCTGTCTGAAACAAAATTTATCATCACCTCTCTCCTACCTTAGCCTGGTGAACTCATATTCACCTTATTACATCAGCTTAATTGCTTCCCTGACCCCAGATTTTAGGTAACCTGTCTATGCTGAATGCTTTCATAATTGCTATCATAATAGCAATATTATATTGAAGTGTGTCAGTCTTTTGTCAGTCTTCCCACTTTATGTCTGAAGTTCCATGAGGGCAGAGACCATGTCTGTCTGTTTCATGACTGTATCTCCTATTCACAGTACCTGATACAAATGTAGGCAGGCAGGGTGAACCTGTTGAATAAGGGAGTAGATGAAGGAATGTGTTTCACTTAGAACTCTTTCTGTCATAAGTGACAGATATAACCTGGTTTAATTAAAAAAGAGATTTATAAATCTCATAACTGAAAAGCCCAGAGGTTGGTCTGATTTCAGTCGTGATTTGATTTAGGGGACTCAAATGATGGCATTAATATTCTGTCAGATCTGCCTTTTCCAGTGTGGGTTTTATTTCCAGGTTTCCTGTGGTGTTCTTGGCACTTCCAGAGTCTCATCTTTCCAATTCACATACAAAGGCAAAGAACATATGCCTCTCTCCCACCAGATCCACCAATATCTGATTGTCATTGGGTCACATGCCCATCACTGAAAGAGTCACTGTGACCAAAGCTGGACTTGAGGTGGGATTTTTCTCCACTGAGTGTATGTACGGTAACCTTACATGTTACCTAAGAGTGGGGGATGTAGTGACTCCCAGGGATAGATTTGGGATATTATAATTAGAAATGGGGTAAATAGATGCCAGACCACAAAACAACAGATGTTCACTATAGAATGAATGACTGAATCATACAGGACCATGTGATAAAATCAGATGTAGAGAAGAAAGTACTACAGAATTTGTGGTAGGACAGAAAAATATGCCCGCCCCTGCCCCCCCCCGACCCCCAAACTTGTTCCTATGTTACATGGCAAAGAGGAATTTAGGTTGCAGATGGAATTAAGGTTGCTAATCTAATGATCTTAAAATAAGGAGATTATCTAGGATGATTTGGATGGACTCACTGTAATTACAAGGGTCATTAAAAAGGAGAAACAGAGTCACCAGAGGAGGGCGGAGTGCTGTCATGTGAGAGGAACTCAACCGCCTGTTACTGGCCTTGAAGATGGAGGAAGGAGGCCATGAACTAAGACATTCAGGTAGCCTCTCGCAGGTAGAAAAGGCAAGGACATGGATTTTCTCCCAGAGCCTCCAGAAAGAAACACAGCCCTGTCAACACCTTGAATTTAGCCCAGCGAGACCCATGTTGGACTTCTGGCCTACAGGATTGTAAGATAATGTATTTGTGTTGTTTTAAACCACTACGTTTGTGGTAATTGGTTATAGCAATAAAAGGTAATGGAGTTTAAACAAAATAACAGACAGTCCTTATAGAATGAACAAATGAATGAGCGAATGAATGATGCAGGACCATGTAATGAAATCGGGGATAGAGAGAAAAATGCTACAGAGTTCCGAAGAGGGAGACCTTTTTGTTGGTGTAGTCAAGAAAGGGTTCTCAGAGAAAGCAGGATGGTAGCTACAGTATTTTATGAGCTTTACCCAAAAAAAGAGGGATCTGGGGCTGAGAAAAGTGGAATGTTCAAAGTCAGGAATGAATCAACACATTGGGAACTTCATTGAAATTGCAGGTTGTGGTTGGAGAAGGGTGTGAGATGGGGTTGGGTAGGTAAGAAAGGGGGTCTGATGGAGTTTCTGCAAATCTGGGAGGAGGTGTTTCCATTTATTACAGTTAGCCATGAGAAGGCAGTGTAGGTTTTGAGCAGAAGCCTATCATGATGCACACACACAGAGGTGCCCAGGATGAACTGGGGACAAAGGAGACCAGAGATGAGCCAGGCTGACAATGTGGAAGTGCTGGGCAGGTAGCCTGTCTGCAGGATCCATGGCTGACTCTGCAATTGAGTAGAAATGGGAGTGAAAATAACAAAGAAAGGAGAGAATCCTGGCAGGCAGGGAATCTTCACTTGGGGCTCATGGGTCCTCTCTCCTCTGTTCATGACTTCAGGGAGTCAATGAGACTCCCAAGATTAGATGCACAGTTAGGGGTTTTGTGAGTTTTTCTGGGGAGAGGGCCACATCCTTTATCAGATTCTCAAAGGGCTCTGTGACTCGAGAGAGGTAAAAGTCACTGATGTAAATTTTAAAATATGCTTTATTGAAGAATAATACACATGTAGAAAAGTGCACATGTCATAAATGTACAGCTTGATGGACTTGCATAAACTGAATACCCCTGAGGAACCAGCACCCAGATGAAAAATCAGAACCATACCAGCACTCCAGAAGTTCCTTCTCAAGCCCTGCCGTCTTCCTGCCACAGTAACCACTACTTTGATTGCTAACTCAGCTGTAAGGTATTAAGCAGGGCTGTATCATGTTCAACCTCCTAGGAATTGGACCACCATTATTAAAAGCAACTATAGGCTAGAAAATCACATATCATGGATTTCCTCCAGGGGATTTCAGATAGAATTGGATGAGAAAACCACTGTGGTGCTTTGCAATCATCCACACATTGTTTTGGCACTGGGCAGGACCGTTGCAAGCAGTTTCCTTCCCTGGGTTTCTAACCCTCTGACATGCAGCCAAAGCTGTGCTTCCCCCTCCAGGACTCAAAATCTCTGTGCTTCACTCCATTTGCTGCATTAATCACCGTAATCCTGGGGGCTGGGCCATGGGAAGAACAAAATCTAATTTGGGCATTTCATTTTATGAGTTGATCATTATTTGGTTTCCTTTCCTGGTTCAGAATCAAAGGCCAAGAACACAGGCTCTTAAGTACATAGTTACCATGGCATGTTTATATGCTGCAGCGAGTGGCTGCAACACATTGGAGGGTAAGAGGATTAGACAGCAAACGGCACCTGCTAAATATGAATAGCGAGTCATCCTGCGAGGGGGTTACAGTGCACTCCAGCAGGCCCAACGCTGGAGGGACATGGATGGGCTATAATAGGGTTCAGAACCGATCTATTTGCCTTTTCAAACAATAGTCAAATAAATAACAGTAACTGGATTACAGATTCAGCTTCTGCCTAAGCACATAAAAGCAGAGAACCCAAAACAAAAGAAGTGAGATGAAGGTTTTGTGGCCTCACCAAGAATTAGGGATTCTGGCAGGGAAAAGAACCCCCAGAAAGAAATTAAATTTCCTCAGAGAAACAGGGAGGGAGGTAACATAACATAACCATACCTCCTTGGTCCCATTCCTGGTGCCCCCACCCTTCCCACTGGCCACATTAGGTATCTCTGAGGTCAGAGCCCATTGCAATGGGTTTTGGGGTACTGCCCTAATTCTCGAGTTTGGTTGGCATTTTGTGGTATTGATTTCTGTTTGATTTGACATCGGCTGGACTCTCAAACTCTTTTTGTTTTGGAAAGGGTTTCATTATGGTGGTATTTATTCTACTTGGCAGGGCCTGACTCTGGAGAGGTCTGTGAAGAAGGTGGGATTTGTTGGGGTGACTCCTTCCCCACCCTCTCCTGGCCAAGCCCTTCTTCTCTTTGCATTTTCCCTGCACTGCTTTTCACATTCCTGCTGTCTCTCTCTCTCCAACCCTGAACTGGCGCAACAAACCAAGGAATCGCCAGCCTTTTCCAGGACCTGAGCTGAGTTTTCATGTAAAAAAACTGTCACAGAAAGAGATAATACTTTTAGTGTCACCTGCTTTTTTTTTTTTTTGAGAAAATATATGGTCAAAGCTAACAACATCTCAGAAAAGCCCTTAAAATGTTTATTTTTGCTAATTATAATGGGAAATAAATAAAATATATTTATTTTACCATAAATAACATACAAAATCAAGGTGCTTTAATATAAAAAATCAAGATGCCCTGAAAACTTCCATTTAAATGTCACAGAGTGATCATATCTATTAATTTTGGTTTCTTCCCCAAACTCAGCTAAAATGACATTGATTGAATGAAGGTGGTAAAACCCACAAAGACAAAGAAAGTGGGAAAATGAGAGAAGTCAACAGAATGCAAGCTGGGCGGCAGGACTCAGAAGGGTCTTCTTGAAGCCTAAGGAAAGCCTGGGAGGCAAGAGGGTAGAAAATCATAAAGAGCAAGTCAGCTCACCCCACAGAACCTCTGGCATGTTAGGAATTGGAGGCTCAGAGCTCCTCTGCAAGCCAAGGTGTAGGTGGGTCTGAACATAGGAGGATGGGTTTAAGTCTGATCAAAGAACAATTGGATTCTCAGAGTTCATCCCCCAGCCTGAGCAGTTAGGCAACTTGCCTTTCCTTAATCCAGCAGAAAACAGAATGTGTCCCCTCCAGAGAGGTTGAAACTGAGACATTCTGGGCTCAGGACACAGCTGGGCACAGAGACAAAGAACATCACATGTGCTTTATTAAAAGCAGGGGGGATTAAGTGAAAGATGCTACATTGAATGTGGAGGACTCCAGCTGCCTTCCACCGCTCAGTTCCCAGAATGCAGCAGCCAGGCTCGCTGCACTACACAGATAGATTGGATGGTTGTTCTCAGGGAAACTAGACCAACACAAGAAAAGAATCCCACAGCTACTGCCCTTTGGGTATCCCCAGTGGAGCGGTGGTGGGTCCTTTCTGGTCAATATTTCTCTCTTAAGTCAAAGAATAGCCAGAGGCTCCCCTCGATGTAGTCACGGCTTCTAACTTGAAATGTAGATAGCAAAGTAAATTAACAGGGAAAATAAAACACTGAGAAAACAAAGACAATGCAGTGAAAGAAGAAAGGTTTAAAAAATATGTCAGTATTCACTTTGGGAGGCCAAGGCGGGTGGATTACGAGGTCAGGAGATTGAGACCATCCTGGCTAACACGGTGAAACCCTGTCTCTACTAAAAATACAAAAAATTAGCCGGGTGAGGTGGCAGGCACCTGTAGTCCCAGCTACTCGGGAGGCTGAGGCAGGAGAATGGCCTGAACCTGGGAGGCAGAGCTTGCAGTTAGCCGAAATCGAACCACTGCACGCCAGCCTGGGCGACAGAGTGAGACTCCGTCTCAAAACAAACAAACAAATAAACAAACAAACAAACAGTATTTTCTTCATAGAGATAAAAAATTGTATCTATGAAATAAGAAGAGGATGGTGTAAAAAAAGGAACAAGTTTTTCTCCCAGCTTTGTTGAAGTGCGATTGGCAAATAAAAATTGTATATATTTAAGGTGTACAATATGATGTTTTGATATACA
>NW_027327385.1:0-13472 GCF_047675955.1 Chlorocebus sabaeus
AAAGCTACAGTGATCAAGATACTATGGTAATGGCATATGGACAAACAGAAATCAATGGAATAGACTAGAGGGGCCAAATATAAATCTTCACATTTATGGTAAAGTGATTTTCTACAAGGGTACCAAGAAAAGTCTTTTCAACAACTGGTTCTGGGACAACTGAATTTCCACATGCAAAACAATGAAGCAGGATGTCTTCCTTAGATCGCACACCAAACATTAACTGTTAATGGATGACACACCTAAATATCAGAGCTAAAACTATAAAACTCTCAGAATAACACATACAAGTAAATTTTTGTGACCTTGGCTTCGGCAATGGTTTCTTAGATACAACAACAAAAGCACAAATGACAAAAATAAAAATACATTACTTGGATTTCATCAAAATTTAAAACTTCTATGCTTCAAAAGACACCATCAAGAAAGTGAAAAGACAACCTACAGAATGGGAGAAAATATTTACAAATCATATATATATGTAAATCATATATATATATGATAAGGAACTTCTGGATGGAGGACATAAAGAATTTTTACAACTCAATAATAAGAAAAACCAACAAAAGAAATGGACAAAGGATTTGAATGGACAATTCTCTAAGAAAAATGTAGAAATGTCCAATATGCTCATGAAAAGATATTCAATATCATTAGCTATCAGGAAAATTCAAATCAGAACTATAATGAGATAACTATTTCACACCACTAGAATATCTCTAATCAAAAAAGACAGACAAATAGTTTAGCACTGAAGAGAATGGAATCTTCATCCCTTGCTAGCTGAAACATTAAATGGTGCAACCACTGTGGAAAAGAGTTTGGCAGTTCCTCAAAAGGTAAAACATAGAGTTAGCATATGACCCAGAAATTCACCTCCCAGGTATATACCCGACAGAAATGAAAACATATGTCTATGCAAAAACTTGCATATGAATGTTTGAAGCAACATTATTCACATTAGCTACAAAGTAGAACGAACCCAAATATACATCAACAGGTGAACAGATAAATAAAATGGGATAACATTCATACAATGGAATATTACTTGGCAATAAAAGGAAGTATTGATACAAGCTACAACATGCATGAACCTTGAAAATGTTTTACTAGGTCAAATAAACCAGACCCAAAAGATCACACGGTATGATTTCATTAATATGAAATTCTCAAAATAGGCAAATCTATAAAGTAGATTACTGGTTGACCAGGGCTGGCAAATGTGGGGTGAAATTAGGAATGACCATTAGTGGGTACTGGATTTCTTTTTGTAGTGATGAAAATCATTGATTGTAGTAGTGCCTGCATAACTGTAAACGTACTAAAAACAATTAAATTGTACGGTTTCAATGGCTGAATTCTTTGGTTGTAACTATAGCTCAAAAAAGTTGTTTAAAAAATTACTACAGCATAACTTATAATCATCTAAAGATCAGTTGGCATAAGCTTCCTCAAAATACCCTGTTTATTATAAATCCTGAAAATGATGGTAGAATTTATTTTGCCCACCCCCCACCATTTCCTAGAATTTCAGGCAGTAAAATCTTTCAGAGTCAGTGAGAAGAAATGAAAAAAAAAAAAAAAAAACACCTTTTATTTTTCATTCTAGTTCATCCATACCAGAGGTGAATTTCTTAATTCAGCTGATATCCTCTAAGCTACACAGAAAAGCAAGGGCTTTGCTTCTCTAACTTCAATAACCTTATTTGAAGACATGGTAAGAATTAGGGTTTTCCAAATAGAGAAAAAAAATCACATATGTATATGTATGTAAGAGTGTGTGTGTGTATGCATATATGTACACATACAGTTTTTTTAAGATGGGATCTTCCTGTGTTGTCCAGGCTGGAGTGCAGTGGCTATTCACAGGCACAATAATAGCACACTGCCGCCTCAAACTCTTGGCCTCAAGCAATCCTCCCACCTCGGCCTTCCAAGTAGCTGAAACTACAGGCACAATCCGTTGCACCCAACGAATACTTTACACTTTTTAAAAAAACTGTATCTAATATTGTGGTTCATTTTATTCTGCAACTTGGAAAAATATCACTTCTGCTACTAAACGCATTGTGATAACAATGTTTACCTTTCTCTCATCAAAAATTCCTGCTGGTGGGCCAGATGTGGTGCTTCACACCTGTAATCCCAGCACTTTGGGAGGCTGAGGCAAGTGGATCACTTGAGGTCAGGAGCTCAAGACCAGCCTGTCCAACATGGCAAAACCCCATCTCTACTAAAAATACAAAAATTGGCTGGGTATGGTGGCACACACCTGTAGTCCTAGCTACTTGGGAATCTGAGACATAAGACTCACTTGAACCTGGGAAGTGGAGGTTGCAGTGAGCCAAGATTGTGTCACTACACTCCAGCTAGGGCAACAAAATGAGACACTGTCTTTAAAAAAAAAAAAAAAGAAGGAGAAGGAGGAGAAGGAGGAGAAGGAGGAGAAGGAGGAGAAGGAGGAGAAGGAGAAGAAGGAGGAGGAGGAGGAGGAGGAGGAGGAGGAGGAGGAGGAGGAGAAGAAGAAGAAAGAAAGAAGAAGAAGAAGAAGAAGAAGAAGAAGAAGAAGAAGAAGAAGAAGAAGAAGAAGAAGAAGAAGAAGAAGAAGAAGAAGAAGAAGAAGAAGAAGAAGGAGAAGAAGGAGAAGAAGGAGAAGGAGGAGAAGGAGGAGAAGGAGGAGAAGGAGGAGAAGGAGGAGAAGGAGGAGAAGGAGGAGAAGGAGGAGAAGGAGGAGAAGGAGGAGAAGGAGGAGAAGGAGGAGAAGGAGGAGAAGGAGGAGAAGGAGGAGAAGGAGGAGAAGGAGGAGAAGGAGGAGAAGGAGGAGAAGGAGGAGAAGGAGGAGAAGGAGGAGAAGGAGGAGAAGGAGAAGGAGAAGGAGAAGGAGAAGGAGAAGGAGAAGGAGAAGAAGAAATTCCTGTTGGTAGATATTTCAGATATCTCCTAGGTTTTTGTTGTTGTATTGCAAATACTACTGCAAGTTAATTAAAGCTGGAATCACCCAGAAAATTTCTTAGAAATGGCAAGATATGAATTAGAACTGAAATAATGACCATGATTTAGACTATAAAAAGTCAAACGGGAAATGTATTTCAGGAAATAGGGAAGCATAGGGCCAAAAAAAAAAGTGAGTTAAAATAGCAAATGTCTCCAAAATTAAACTCTATGTGACAAGTAGTGGGAGATGACATGCCAATTTATCTTCTGCTAGTCCTCTGCTCAAGAAACTAATAAAGCCCAAACTCCTTAAATTAATTTTTGTTAACACAAGATTACAATTTTTGAAAACCAAGATCATGAACACAATAGTTTAAAAAGATTAATTTGTTGGTGCTAGTTGCACAAGTACATTCAGTTTGTGAAAAGTCATCAAGCTGAGCACTTATGATTTGTATACTTTCCTGTGTGTATGTTATAGTTCAATT
This sequence comes from Chlorocebus sabaeus, assembly GCF_047675955.1. Taxonomy (NCBI): domain Eukaryota; kingdom Metazoa; phylum Chordata; class Mammalia; order Primates; family Cercopithecidae; genus Chlorocebus; species Chlorocebus sabaeus. Next base: position 3,423 of record NW_027327385.1, read on the forward strand.
AAAAGAAGGACAAAGAGACATAAAGACAGATTTTGATTTGGCAGCTAATAAGACAGAAGCAGCCATTATAGCAATATAGCTTGAGAAATGAAGATCTAGAATTGAAAATGTCAATGAGAATTAAAATGGAAGATTCTTGACCTAGTGAATGGATTTAGTGAACGAAAAAGAGACAATTCAATGAAATTTTTAAGGCTTTAGAAATAAATAATCATGACAGTATCAATAGAAATGAAAGAACAAGAATATGGAGCTACTTCAAGTAAACTATAATCATTTCAGCTGGAAATTTTACCTTTAGGTAAAATATTAAAGTTAAAAATCCAAACTTGAGAGTCAATTACTTAAAGGTGACAGATGGAACCAACACACTGAATGTTGACAGAAAAGCAGAGAGTGAAGGATAAAATCCATGAGAACCTGTCAATCCAAGATTGAAAGGAGGAGAAACCAACCAAAGGATAGAAATTAAGTAAGCAAAAAGATAACAGGGGCCTGGAAGAGTCACAGGTGTCAGGAGGAAAAAAAAAAAAGAAAAAAAGGTATTAATGTCGCAGGATCCTTAGGGTGTCGCTCTGCCAGCCAGAAACCTCCGTGACCAGTGGTGCCTCTGCTTGGGTTTTGCTTGTGCCTGCTGAAGTCATTCCATCCACTCAGCCTGGCAGGCTGCACTGGCTAACACTACTGGCCTGGATCCCACACCTGCCAAGGGTGAGACAGGCACGGAGCAGCAAGGGGTGTGTGAGTGAGCAAGTGTGGGATCTGTCCACTGCGCACAGCCAGGCACACCAGCTGCGGCAGGACAGGCAGCTCCAGGCACCAGCACACGTGCTGGCTCTGTTCAAGGCTGCAGTTGGACCAGACATACCACACGTAGCTTCAGTAGCATCTGGACAGGGGAAACACAATGGCACCAGAAAGCTCAGAGACACCAGGAACCACAGAGTCCCAAAGAGGGTGTTACAGGGTGTCACAGCCCTGGCTCAGGGAGTCCCAAGGTCTGGGCTCCCAGAAGGGCCACAGATCTTCTCTCTCTCTCGTCGCACGCAACGTGGCAACCGGAGGGCATGTTTCCACTGTGTTTGTGTTACAGCTCTTTTAGCCCACCATTCGGTGGGTCCCAAGCACTTGTCCCACGTCCAGAAAGAATGAGGTATGCAGACAACAGGAGGATGAGCAAGGCAGAGAGGAGCTTCACTGAGCGAAAGAATAGCTCTCAGGAGATCCGAAGTGGGTAGGTCCTTTCTGCAGGCAGGTTATCCCAGTGTGTGTTGAACTCAGAAGGGAAGTAGCTCCTTTCTGCAAGCAGGTCATCTGGATGAATGTGTGTCTAGCTGAGCCTGGATTTTATGTGCTCAGAATCAGGGAACTGCATACTGATTCCTCCATGGGCAGCCACGGTGCGCCTGGAAAAAGCACCATCAAATTTGCCAAACGGTCATCAATGAAGTTCTCACTCTGGGCCATGGACTTCACCTGGAACTGGCAGCCCAGCCCGCAGGCTTCAGGCCATCCCTGGCCTGAGGTAAGGTTTCACCAGGGACCCACCCCTTTTTGCCTAGGAACCTGTCTGCCTTTAACATGCCATCCACGGCACCCAAACTGACTGTGCCAAGAGGTGTCTATAGGCCAGTGCCAAGCTGCCTTCAGCCCCTGCAGCCCCTCCTTCCATCCTTATTGTTACCCAAAGTCCAGAGGGGACCACGGTGGCAAGGGGCTGGCAGGTCAGCACCACTCTGAGCACACATATACCCGGCCGGGTTGCAAACGTGTCTGGGCTTGGCCACAACTTTGCTTCCCCCTGAAGCAGGCGCCAGGAGCAGGGAGAGGCCAGGGAGCGAGAGCAGACACTTTCAAACCTGCAGGGGCAGGGGGCTTCCTGGGACCCAAGTTGCAACTGGGCAGCTGCAGCTGCACCCAGGAGCACAAAGCTCCCGCCTGTTCCCAGCCCCTGCGGGCTCTACGGAGTGCAGAGCCCTGGCCACACCTCCCCAGCCACAGCTGGCGTCTCCACAGCAGCTGCTCCAGACAGGCTGCCACCACCATCATTAGCAATGTCAAAAGTCAGAGGAAGATGTAAAAACTGCAAAAATCTCATCACCAAGCAGTACTTCAAAAGCTCCTACTGACTAATAATGGAAAAAGAAAATAGTGTTTAAGAAAAAACAAAAATTTGGCCAGGTGCGGTGGCTCACGCCTGTAATCCCAGCACTTTGGGAGGCCGAGTGGGTGGATCACAAGGTCAGGAGATCGAGACCATCCTGGCTAACACGGTGAAACCTCATCTCCACTAAACATACAAAAATTAGCCGGGCATGGTAGCGGGCGCCTATAGTCCCAGCTGCTTGGGAGGCTGAGACAGGAGAATTACGTGAACCCGGAAGGCAGAGCTTGCAGTGAGCCCAGATCGCACCACTGCACTCCAGCCTGGGCGACGGAGCGAGATTCCGTCTCAAAAGAAAAAACAAAAACCAAAAATTTAAACATATCACCAACAAATAAAGAAGTACAACCTTACTCCATAAGTTTCACAGCATGGTTTTAGTGAGTCCAGTACTACCCCAACCAGTCCAAAAGATATTCTGGCAAAGAAAAGTTAACAAAATCCTGAGATTTCACACTGGATACTCCAATATGAAAAGAAGCAGGCAGAGAATGAATAGGCCAAACTAGGGAAAGTCAAGAAAATATCTAAAAATATCTAAAGAGAAAAGTCCCTCTGTATCAGCATAGGGCTTTAGAAAACATAGGGAGGACAGCACTGGCTTACAATTTTCCAGAGCTCTGTGACGAACTGGTGAATGAAATTTAAGTCCAGGCATACAGGATGTTAAAGGAACTCTTTAAAAAGTGAGTAAATCTCAGGGCCTCCAACAAAGCCAAACTCAACCCCAGCCAGTATCTCTCCACTCATTTACCTCCACACTCACATGCCACAGAAACTGAAATTAGAAGGAAAACCCAGCTTGTGGTCCAGACAAGATAGCACAGACCATTTTTCCCAGTTAATCCCCAATAAGCACAAATATAAACAAATAATACAAGGGACAACTAAAGAACTCTGGAAGATGGAAAGAAGAAGGTAAACTCCTTTGAAACCCTACAACTAGAAGAACAGCACAGAGGCAGGATGTCTTACGCCTACCTCACCCAAGTGAAGAAAGCCACCCAGACCTGGTTTTTCCCAGGCACAGCCTAGCAGCAGAAGGCAGCCCATGTAGGCCAATTCCTCCCAGAATAGAACAGGTGTCCCTCTGACAAATACCAAGGAAGCCAGACACCACCAGCAAGAGAGATTAATCAGGAACCTCAACAAAAACAAATAGCCAGTGGAAACACTCTCCTTCACCATGAGGCCTGAGACTCCCCTCCTTTTTTTTTTTTTTTTCCAGTTTGCTCATTTTTTAATTTCTAAAGCTCCGTCATAAACTTCTAGCAGGTGCCCATGTCACCTGCCACACTCACACCAGGTTGTCTGTGTAGCCAGCAAACAAATGACCATCAACAGACCAGGCCAGGGAGGTACACTGAGGCAGTTCTGCCTTGCTGCCAGTACTGATAACTTCTTGCTTCAGTTCATCTATGATGATAAGTCCCAGATCTTGATGCTGGGGCCCATGACAACACAGAGTCAGTAGCAGTTGGTACTGAAGCATAGGGTGTTGATAATGCCCCCACCATCTAGCAATATAAAGGTGTTTGCCTTCATTGAGATCCCATAGCATGGCCTGGCCATCCTTGCCTCCAGATACACAGAGGGATCCATCCGGAGAGACAGTCACAGTGTTCAGATAATCTGTGTGGCCAATGTGGTTAGTCTTCAGCTTGCAGTTAGCCAGATTCCATACCTTGACCAGCTTGTACCAGCTACAGGAGACAGTGATAGGGTTGCTGCTGTTAGGCAAGAAGCGAACACAAGACACCCACTCTGTGACTCTCATACTAGACAGTGTATCTGCACATACCCAGGTGTTGGGAACAGGCCCCCAAATCTGGCCATAAACTGGCCCCAAAACTGGCCATAAACAAAATCTCTGCAGCACTGTGATGTGTTCATGGTGGCCACAATGCCCTGGAAGGCTGTCAGTTTACTGGAATGAGTGCAAGGAACGCCTGGCCCACCCAGGATGGAAAACCGCTTCAGGTGTTCCTAAGCCACAAACAATAGCACGAGCGATCTGTGCCTTAGGGACTTGTTCCTCCTGCAGATGACTAGCCAGAGCCCATCCCTTTGTTTCAGCCCATTCCTTTGTTTCCCATAAGGAATACTTTTAGTAAATCTATAATCTATAGAAACAATGCTTATCACTGGCTTGCTGTCAATAAATATGTGGGTAAATCTCTGTTCCGGGCTCTCAGCTCTGAAGGCTGTGAGACCCCTGATTTCCCACTCCACATGCTATATTTCTGTGTGTGTGTCTTTAATTCCTCTAGCGCCACTGGGTTAGGGTCTCCACGACTGAGTTGGTCTCGGCACCCAGGGTATTCTATAACTTGATGGTTTTATCTCATGAGCCACAGGCAATCTGCTGGTTGTCAGGGGAGGCCACATTCGGCATGTCCTTGTATGGCCAACAAACTGTCTCATGGTAATGCCCATTGTGAAATCCCAGAGGCACGGGGTTCCATCCAAGGAGCCTGACAGGACAATCTGACCATCTGAGGAAATGACCAAGTCACTAAGAAAGTGGGAGTGACCACACATAGCATGTTGTGGGATGCCATAGTTGGTATCTTCCCTGCTCAGTTTCTACATAATGATGCTCTTGTCTTGAGAGGTGGACAGGATCATGTCCAGGAACTGTGGAGTAGCAGTGATCTGGGTTACCCAGCAGTTGGGGCCCTAAGGGTGCCACAAAGGGTCATCTGCTCAGTCACAGTGATGGCAATTCGAGATTCCTCTTTTCCATCAAGAGAAACAAAGGCAGGCACGAAGAACCAGAAGAGAAGGGGCCTGCTCAGGAACTTCTGTCTCCACAAGCAGCCCAGTCAAGAACCTTGGTCTTCACAGGTCTGAGGATCTCCTTCTCTATCCAGAGACATCAGAACAGGCAGTCGGAACTGGCAAGCAAAACCCAGTTTTGCTAGATATCCAATCTCAGGAAGCCTCTTGTTCTTCACAGGTCCAAGACTCTCCTCCCCTGTCCAGAGACATCAGGGTAGCAGGGAGCATGGTAAGGAAATCCCAGCCCATCCCTTCCCCAGCAATAGATATACACTAACTCAGCATAAGAATGAATCTCCTACTCCTTCAGGCAGCACCACCAGAGATCAGTGAGAGCCCTAGTGCCACCAGATACAAGAAGCCAACAAAAACAACAGTGCAGACTCAAAATTAAACTATCATTGGAACCACAACCCACAAAAATATAGGCTAACACCTTCATGATAAACCTAAACAGGATGATTGCTTGTGAAAATAAAAGGTTGAACTAGTCCTCAGAATCTCCTAACATATTAGACAAAATATTTAAGTTTCAAATGGAAATCACCTGTCACACCAAAAACCAAGAAAAACTATAACTTGAATGAGAAAAGACAATCAACCAATGCAAACACCTAGATGAATCAGCTGTTGAAATTATCTGACAAGAACTGTAAAACAACCATCATAAAAATGCTTCGACAATCATTTATAAATTCTCTTAAAACAAATGTAAAAATAGAAGATCTAAGCAAGGAAATACAGTTATAAAAGCAACCAGATGAAAATTATGTAACTAAGAAATGCAATAACAAAAGACAAGCTAGATAGGCTCAGTAGCAGAGTGAAGATGACACAGGATACAATCAATGAGCTTATGGACAGAACAACAGAATTCACCCAATCCAAACAACCCAGAAAAAAACAGACAGAAAAAATTAAGAAAGCCTCACAGACCTGTGGGACAACAACAAAAGATCCAACATTTGTATCATCAGAGTGCAAGGAGAAGAGAAAGAGAGCCAGACTGAAAGATAATTCAAAGAAATATGGTCCAGCCTGCTGTATAGCTACAGAAATCAAGACAGTGTGCTATTAGTCGAAGACAGACAACAGATCAATGAAACAGAGAATCCAGAAATAACCAACACAAATATGTTCAACTTATTTTTGACAAAGGGCTAATAGTAATCCAATAGAAGAAGAATAGCCTTTTCAACAAACAGTACAGGGGCAATTAGGCATCTATTGGCATAAAAGAAAAAAGAACCTTGACTGACAACTGTTACAAAATTTAACTCAGCCCTGGCAAAGTGGCTCACACCTGTAACCCCAGCACTTTGGGAGGCCAAAGCAGGCATATTGCTTGAGCCCAGGAGTTCAAGATCAGCCTGGGCAACAAAGCGCAACCCCATCTCTACCAAAAAAATAAAAAGAAAACAAAAATTTAACTCAAAAGGATTATGGACTTAAATGTAAACATAAAGCTGCTTAAAGCTGCTAACATTTAGAGAAAAAAATACAGGAGGAAATCTTTAAGATCTAAAGCTAGGCAGAGTTCTTAGATTTGACACCAAAACCACAATCCAAAAACGAAAAAAATGAATAAAATAGACCTCATCAAAAGTAAAATATTTTGCTCATGTGAACAAGATGAAAACAAGTTGCAACTTCTGGCTTCTAGTGGGCATGTAAGAAAATTGGTCTATGCAGGAGGTTGAGGGGGGAGGATCACTTAAGGCCAGGAGTTCAAGTCCAGCTTGGGCAACATAGCAAGAGCTCATCTCTAAAAAAAAAAAAAAAGAAAAAAAAAATACTTGGAAATCACTAGGCCATCCTACCAACAAGAAAAGCTAAACAAACTGAAAAATCTACAACTCTTCTCAGATCAGTAAGAGAAATGAAGTCACATGGCAAACCCCTGCCCCATAAATTGGAGAAACAGGTGACTGCAAAGAATCCCATCATACTGAAGCAGAAAACTCAGCAGGAACCAGTGCAGGGTAGGAAAAACTGAACTGTAACTGACAAACTGCTGAAGGCTCAGTGCCAACAAGTGGGAAACTTAAACATGTCAGGGGGACTCAGTCATAGAAGAGCCTTCATACTCTTACTAATTTCACCTCCAGTAAATCAATATGGTTCTCACAGTATGTATTACAGGGTGGTGGTAAAAAAACAAAACAAAACAAAACAAAAAAACCTACTACTTCTGACAGGGAGCGGGAAGCAAAATCATTTTTAAATAAGCTAGAACATTCTGTTCTTAATAAGATCTTTCCCTCAGGAGAAACTATTTAGTCAGAGCCTGCTGGGGTTTTATCAGAGCCTAACTAACTTATAGGAAGGGAAATAGGAAATACCAATTGCAGCCCATACTAGCCACGCTGTCTTACCTTGGGAGGCAGGGGATAGTTTTAACAAACATCTGTGAAAGTCACACCCAGAGACACAGAGACTCATTAAAGGACTGAGATCTAATCATTGGACTGTAGAATGCTTCCTATCGCCCAATACCTTACTGCCACATTACTAAAGGCCTATTTACAAAGCAGCTCCTTTTACCCAAGACATCAGCTTCAGCTATCCAGAAAAATTTATATGGCATACCAAAAGGCAAAAAAACACAGTCTAGGCTGGGCATGGTGGCTCATGCCTATAATCCCAGCACTTTGGGAGGCTAAGGCAGGTGGATCACCTGAGGTCAGGAGTTCAAGACCAGCCTGGCCAACATGGTGAAACGCCATCTCTACTAAAAATACAAAAATTGGCCAGGCGTGGTAGCAGGCACCTGTAATCCCAGCTACTTGGGAGGCTGAGGCAGGACAATCGCTTGAACCCAGGAAGCAGAGGTTGCTGTATGCCAAGATCATACCACTGCACTCCAGCTTGGGTGACAGAGTGAGACTCCATCTCAAACAAACAAAAAAACACAGTCTGAAGAAAGAGAGCTAGTATAAGAACCAGACTCAGACATGGCAAACGATGTGAGAATTATCAGATCGATTACTAAAAACAACTATAATTAATATGCTAAGGGTTCTAATGGATAAAATAGACTGCATAAAAGAACAGATAGGCAATGTAAGCAGAGAAATGGAAATTATAAGACAGAACCAAAAAGAAACACTAGAGATCAAAAACACTGTAACAGAAATGAAGAATGCGGTTCAATTAAGTTGATAGGCTCAGTCTAGTAGACTGGACACAGCTGAGGAAATCTAGAGGATATCCCAATAGATACCTAAAAAAAAACTACAAAGCAAACAGAAAAAAGACTGAAAAAATACAGAGCAGAATGCACAAAAACTGTGGGATAACTATAAAAGGTGTAACATACATGTAATGGGAATGCCAAAAGAAGAATGAGAGAAAGGAACGGAAAAAATATTTGAAACAACAATAAATGACAATTTCACCAAAACAATGTCAAGTACTAAACAATCAATCTAAAAAGCTCAGAAAACTCCAAGCAGGATAATGATTAAAAAACAAACAAACAACAACAACAAAAAAACTACATCTAGGCATATCACAATTCAAACTACAGAAAATAAAAGATAAAGAAAAAATCCTGAAAGAAGCCAGTGGAAAAAAGACATTACCTATCAAAAAGCAAAGAGAATAATTACATTGACGTTACCTCCAAAACTATATAAGAGAGTGAAGTGAATTATTTAAAATCTTAAGATAAAAAGTAAAAAATTTAAAAACAACACACCAACCTAGAATTATGTATCTTGCAGAATTATCCTTCAAAAGTGAAAGAGAAATAGTTTCTCAAACATAAAAATTGAGGGAATTTGTTGCCAGTAGACCCAACTTGCAAGAAATGTCCAAAAGAAAAGTTCTTCAGGGGGAAGAAAAATGATAGAGGTCAGAAACTGACATCTATATAAAGAAAAGCACTGGAGATGAGCAAGTGAAGGTAGGATTTAAAGAACACTTGTTTTTCTTACTCTCGATCTAACACATAAGTATTTGTTCAAAATAGCAGCAACAATATATTCGATTATGTATGCTCATGTGTGTGTATATAGATATATGCTTATGTATGTTTATCTATAAGTGAAATAAATAACAGCAATGGTACAAAGGATGGAGGTGGTAATTAGTATTTTATTATTTTGATCCTACTAAAATCCGGAACAAGGCAAGGCTGTCCCCTGTCACCTCTCCTTCTCAACATCTTACTGGAAGTCCTACTAATGCAATAAGATAGGAGGGAGACATTAAAAGTGTACTGATCAGGAAAAATAAAATAAAACTGTGTTTGTTCACAGATGACAAGATTGTCTGTGTAGAAAACCTGAAAGAATTGACCCAAAGAACTCCTTGAACTAATAAGCAATTACAGCAATGGCAGGCTTCAAGGCTAATACACAAAAGTCAATTGCTTTCCTATATACCAGCAATGAATAAGTACAATTTGAAAGTAAAAACACAATACCATTTATATTTGTAGCCTCCAAAATGACATACTTACATTTACATATAAATCTAACGAAATGTGTTCAAGATGAACACAAGAAAAACACATTTCTGATTAAAGAAATCAAAGAACTAAATAAATGAAGAGATACTCCATGTGCATGGACAAGAAGAGTCAATACTGTGAAAATGTCAATTCTTCCCAATTTCATTTACAGATTCAATTTAATCCCAATCAAAATCTTATCAAGTTATTTTGTGGATATCAATAAATAGATTCTGGCAAAAGACCCAGAATAGCCAACACAGCATTAAAGGAGAAGAATCAAGTTGGAGGACTGACACTGCCCAATTTCAAGACTTACAATAAAGTTACAGTAATCAAGGCAAGTGTGGTATGAGCAAAAGAACAAACAGATCAATAGAAGAGAACAGAGTACAGAAATAGACCAATTAAAAATGCAGTCAACTGTTCTTTGATAAAGAAAGCAATACAACCAAGAAAAGATAGTCTTTTCAACATAACGGTGCTAGAACAATTGGACATCCGCTTGCAAAAAAAAAAAAAAGAGCCTAGACACAGATCTTACACACTTCACAAAAATTAACTCAAATGTAAAATGCAAAAGTAAAACTCCTAGAGGACAACATGGAGAAAATTTAGATTCCCTTGAGTTTGAGTATGACTTTTGAGA